>NW_027553121.1:0-46177 GCF_045843805.1 Urocitellus parryii
TTTAGGTTTCACTCTGTTTTCTCCTATATGGATACATGTAGTTGGAATTCTAAATCAAACAAGGTTTGTGCTAGCTCTTTGAAACTTGGCACAATAATGTAGTTCCAAGTTCTATCGCTATGGTTTGTGTGCTCTTGAAGTAGCCCCAAGCAGAGACTGACGAGAATCACTTTCATTGAATGGGGTTGACAAGCTTCCAAAAAACTAAGAGTTTCCTGAAATCTCAGCAAACATTTTTTCACCCAATCTTGATGATACTGGCAGGTAATGATCAGTACACCAGTCCCACTTGGCTCACCAAATTTCGTTCTTCTAGGTTAAACCGTTACTTTGCAGTAACCGTTTTCATTTTTAGGTTTCACTCTGTTTTCTCCTGTATGGATACATGTAGTTGGAACTCTAAATCAAACACGGTTTGTGCTAGCTCTTTGAAACTTGGCACAAGAATGTAGTTCCAAGTTCTATCGCTATGGTTTGTGTCCTATTGAAGTAGCCCCAAGCAGAGACTGACGAGAATCACTTTCATTGAAAGGGGTTGCCAAGCTTCCAAAAAACTACGAGTTTCCTGAAATCTCAGCAAACATTTTTTCACCCAATCTTGATAATACTGGCAGGTAATGATCAGTGCACCAATCCCACTTGCCTCACCAAATTTCGTTCACCTTGGTTAAACCGTTCCTTTGTAGTAACCGTTTTCATTTTTAGGTTTCACTCTGTTTTCTCCTATATGGATACATGTAGTTGGAACTCTAAATCAAACACGGTTTGTGCTACCTCTTTCAAACCTGGCACAATAATGTAGTTCCAAGTTCTATCACTATCGTTTATGTCCTATTGAAGTAGCCCCACGAAGTGACTGACGAGAATCAGTTTCATTGAAAGGGGTTGCCAAGCTTCCAAAAAACTACGAGTTTCCTGAAATCTCAGCAAACATTTTTTCACCCAATCTTGATGATACTTGCAGGTAATGATCCGGACACCAGTCCCACTTGGCTCACCAAATTTCTTTCTTCTAGGTTAAAACGTTCATTTGCAGTAACCGTTTTCATGTTTAGGTTTCACTCTGTTTTCTCCTATATGGATACATGTAGTTGGAACTCTAAATCAAACACAGTTTGTGCTAGCTCTTTGAAACTTGGCACAATAATGTAGTTCCAGGTTCTATCGCTATGGTTTGTGTGCTACTGAAGTAGCCCCAAGCAGAGACTGACGAGAATCACTTTCATTGAAAGGGGTTGCCAAGCTTCCAAAAAACTACGAGTTTACTGAAATCTCAGCAAACATTTTTTCACCCAATCTTGATAATACTGGCAGGTAATGATCAGTGCACCAATCCCACTTGGCTCACCAAATTTCGTTCATCTTGGTTAAACCGTTCCTTTTTAGTAATCGTTTTCATTTTTAGGTTTCACTCTGTTTTCTCCTATATGGATACATGTAGTTGGAACTCTAAATCAAACACGGTTTGTGCTACCTCTTTCAAACCTGGCACAATAATGTAGTTCCACGTTCTATCACTATCGTTTATGTCCTATTGAAGTAGCCCCACGAAGTGACTGACGAGAATCACTTTCATTGAAAGGGGTTGCCAAGCTTCCAAAAAACTACGAGTTTCCTGAAATCTCAGCAAACATTTTTTCACCCAATCTTGATGATACTTGCAGGTAATGATCCGGACACCAGTCCCACTTGGCTCACCAAATTTCTTTCTTCTAGGTTAAAACGTTCATTTGCAGTAACCGTTTTCAGGTTTAGGTTTCACTCTGTTTTCTCTTATATGGATACATGTAGTTGGAACACTAAATCAAACACGGTTTGTGCTAGCTCTTTGAAACTTGGCACAATAATGTAGTTCCAGGTTCTATCGCTATGGTTTGTGTGCTACTGAAGTAGCCCCAAGCAGAGACTGACGAGAATCACTTTCATTGAATGGGGTTACCAAGCTTCCAAAAAACTACGAATTACCTGAAATCTCAGCAAACATTTTTTCACCCAATCTTGATGATACTTGCAGGTAATGATCCGTACACCAGTCCCACTTGGCTCAACAAATTTCTTTCTTCTAGGTTAAACCATTCATTTGCAGTAACCGTTTTCATGTTTAGGTTTCACTCTGTTTTCTCCTGTATGGATACATGTAGTTGGAACTCTAAATCAAACACGGTTTGTGCTAGCTCTTTGAAACTTGGCACAAGAATGTAGTTCCAAGTTCTATCGCTATGGTTTGTGTCCTATTGAAGTAGCCCCAAGCAGAGACTGACGAGAATCACTTTCATTGAAAGGGGTTGCCAAGCTTCCAAAAAACTACGAGTTTCCTGAAATCTCAGCAAACATTTTTTCACCCAATCTTGATAATACTGGCAGGTAATGATCAGTGCACCAATCCCACTTGGCTCACCAAATTTCGTTCATCTTGGTTAAACCGATCCTTTGTAGTAATCGTTTTCATTTTTAGGTTTCACTCTGTTTTCTCCTATATGGATACATGTAGTTGGAACTCTAAATCAAACACGGTTTGTGCTACCTCTTTCAAACCTGGCACAATAATGTAGTTCCAAGTTCTATTACTATCGTTTATGTCCTATTGAAGTAGCCCCACGAATTGACTGACGAGAATCACTTTCATTGAAAGGGGTTGCCAAGCTTCCAAAAAACTACGAGTTTCCTGAAATATCAGCAAACATTTTTTCACCCAATCTTGATGATACTTGCAGGTAATGATCCGGACACCAGTCCCACTTGGCTCACCAAATTTCTTTCTTCTAGGTTAAAACGTTCATTTGCAGTAACCGTTTTCAGGTTTAGGTTTCACTCTGTTTTCTCCTATATGGATACATGTAGTTGGAACACTAAATCAAACACGGTTTGTGCTAGCTCTTTGAAACTTGGCACAATAATGTAGTTCCAGGTTCTATCGCTATGGTTTGTGTCCTACTGAAGCAGCCCCAAGCAGAGACTGACGAGAATCACTTTCATTGAATGGGGTTGCCAAGCTTCCAGAAAACTACGAGTTTCCTGAAATCTCAGCAAACATTTTTTCACCCAATCTTGATGATACTGGCAGGTAATGATCAGTACACCAATCCCACTTGGCTCACCAAATTTCGTTCTTCTAGGTTAAACCGTTCCTTTGCAGTAACCGTTTTCATTTTTAGGTTTCACTCTGTTTTCTCCTAAATGGATACATATAGTTGGAACTCTAAATCAAACACGGTTTGTGCTAGCTCTTTGAAACTTGGCACAAGAATGTAGTTTCAAGTTCTATCGCTATGGTTTGTGTCCTATTGAAGTAGCCCCAAGCAGAGACTGCCGAGAATCACTTTCATTGAAAGGGGTTGCCAAGCTTCCAAAAAACTACGAGTTTCCTGAAATCTCAGCAAACATTTTTTCACCCAATCTTGATGATACTTGCAGGTAATGATCCGTACACCAGTCCCACTTGGCTCACCAAATTTCTTTCTTCTAGGTTAAACCGTTCATTTGCAGTAACCGTTTTCATGTTTAGGTTTCACTCTGTTTTCTCCTATATGGATACATATAGTTGGAACTCTAAATCAAACACGGTTTGTGCTAGCTCTTTGAAACTTGGCACAATAATGTAGTTCCAGGTTCTATCGCTATGGTTTGTGTGCTACTGAAGTAGCCCCAAGCAGAGACTGACGAGAATCACTTTCATTGAAAGGGGTTGCCAAGCTTCCAAAAAACTACGAGTTTACTGAAATCTCAGCAAACATTTTTTCACCCAATCTTGATAATACTGGCAGGTAATGATCAGTGCACCAATCCCACTTGGCTCACCAAATTTCGTTCATCTTGGTTAAACCGATCCTTTGTAGTAATCGTTTTCATTTTTAGGTTTCACTCTGTTTACTCCTATATGGATACATGTAGTTGGAACTCTAAATCAAACACGGTTTGTGCTACCTCTTTCAAACCTGGCACAATAATGTAGTTCCAAGTTCTATCACTATCGTTTATGTCCTATTGAAGTAGCCCCACGAAGTGACTGACGAGAATCACTTTCATTGAAAGGGGTTGCCAAGCTTCCAAAAAACTACGAGTTTCCTGAAATCTCAGCAAACATTTTTTCACCCAATCTTGATGATACTTGCAGGTAATGATCCGGACACCAGTCCCACTTGGCTCACCAAATTTCTTTCTTCTAGGTTAAAACGTTCATTTGCAGTAACCGTTTTCAGGTTTAGGTTTCACTCTGTTTTCTCCTATATGGATACATGTAGTTGGAACACTAAATCAAACACGGTTTGTGCTAGCTCTTTGAAACTTGGCACAATAATGTAGTTCCAGGTTCTATCGCTATGGTTTGTGTCCTACTGAAGCAGCCCCAAGCAGAGACTGACGAGAATCACTTTCATTGAATGGGGTTGCCAAGCTTCCAGAAAACTACGAGTTTCCTGAAATCTCAGCAAACATTTTTTCACCCAATCTTGATGATACTTGCAGGTAATGATACGGACACCAGTCCCACTTGGCTCACCAAATTTCTTTCTTCTAGGTTAAAACGTTCATTTGCAGTAACCGTTTTCAGGTTTAGGTTTCACTCTGTTTTCTCCTATATGGATACATGTAGTTGGAACTCTAAATCAAACACGGTTTGTGCTAGCTCTTTGAAACTTGGCACAAGAATGTAGTTTCAAGTTCTATCGCTATGGTTTGTGTCCTATTGAAGTAGCCCCAAGCAGAGACTGCCGAGAATCACTTTCATTGAATGGGGTTGCCAAGCTTCCAAAAAACTACGAATTTCCTGAAATCTAAGCAAACATTTTTTCACCCAATCTTGATGATACTTGCAGGTAATGATCCGTACACCAGTCCCACTTGGCTCACCAAATTTCTTTCTTCTAGGTTAAACCGTTCATTTGCAGTAACCGTTTTCATGTTTAGGTTTCACTCTGTTTTCTCCTATATGGATACATGTATTTGGAACTCTAAATCAAACACGGTTTGTGCTATCTCTTTGAAACTTTTCACAAGAATGTAGTTCCAAGTTCTATCGCTATGGTTTGTGTGCTACTGAAGTAGCCCCAAGCAGAGACTGACGAGAATCACTTTCATTGAAAGGGGTTGCCAAGCTTCCAAAAAACTACGAGTTTACTGAAATCTCAGCAAACATTTTTTCACCCAATCTTGATAATACCGGCAGGTAATGATCAGTGCACCAATCCCACTTGGCTCACCAAATTTCGTTCATCTTGGTTAAACCGTTCCTTTGTAGTAATCGTTTTCATTTTTAGGTTTCACTCTGTTTTCTCCTATATGGATACATGTAGTTGGAACTCTAAATCAAACACGGTTTGTGCTACCTCTTTCAAACCTGGCACAATAATGTAGTTCCAAGTTCTATCACTATCGTTTATGTCCTATTGAAGTAGCCCCACGAAGTGACTGACGAGAATCACTTTCATTGAAAGGGGTTGCCAAGCTTCCAAAAAACTACGAGTTTCCTGAAATCTCAGCAAACATTTTTTCACCCAATCTTGATGATACTTGCAGGTAATGATCCGGACACCAGTCCCACTTGGCTCACCAAATTTCTTTCTTCTAGGTTAAAACGTTCATTTGCAGTAACCGTTTTCAGGTTTAGGTTTCACTCTGTTTTCTCCTATATGGATACATGTAGTTGGAACACTAAATCAAACACGGTTTGTGCTAGCTCTTTGAAACTTGGCACAATAATGTAGTTCCAGGTTCTATCGCTATGGTTTGTGTGCTACTGAAGTAGCCCCAAGCAGAGACTGACGAGAATCACTTTCATTGAATGGGGTTGCCAAGCTTCCAAAAAACTACGAATTTCCTGAAATCTCAGCAAACATTTTTTCACCCAATCTTGATGATACTTGCAGGTAATGATCCGTACACCAGTCCCACTTGGCTCACCAAATTTCTTTCTTCTAGGTTAAACCGTTCATTTGCAGTAACCGTTTTCATGTTTAGGTTTCACTCTGTTTTCTCCTATATGGATACATGTAGTTGGAACTCTAAATCAAACACGGTTTGTGCTAGCTCTTTGAAACTTGGCACAATAATGTAGTTCCAGGTTCTATCACTATGGTTTTTGTGCTACTGAAGTAGCCCCAAGCAGAGACTGACGAGAATCACTTTCATTGAAAGGGGTTGCCAAGCTTCCAAAAAACTACGAGTTTACTGAAATCTCAGCAAACATTTTTTCACCCAATCTTGATAATACTAGCAGGTAATGATCAGTGCACCAATCCCACTTGGCTCACCAAATTTCATTCATCTTGGTTAAACCGTTCCTTTGTAGTAATCGTTTTCATTTTTAGGTTTCACTCTGTTTTCTCCTATATGGATACATGTAGTTGGAACTCTAAATCAAACACGGTTTGTGCTACCTCTTTCAAACCTGGCACAATAATGTAGTTCCAAGTTCTATCACTATCGTTTATGTCCTATTGAAGTAGCCCCACGAAGTGACTGACGAGAATCACTTTCATTGAAAGGGTTGCCAACCTTCCAAAAAACTACGAGTTTCCTGAAATCTCAGCAAACATTTTTTCACCCAATCTTGATGATACTTGCAGGTAATGATCCGGACACCAGTCCCACTTGGCTCACCAAATTTCTTTCTTCTAGGTTAAACTATTCATTTGCAGTAACCGTTTTCATGTTTAGGTTTCACTCTGTTTTCTCCTATATGGATACATGTATTTGGAACTCTAAATCAAACACGGTTTGTGCTAGTTCTTTGAAACTTGGCACAAGAATGTAGTTCCAAGTTCTATCGCTATGGTTTGTGTCCTATTGAAGTAGCCCCAAGCAGAGACTGACGAGAATTACTTTCATTGAAAGGGGTTGCCAAGCTTCCAAAAAACTACGAATTTCCTGAAATCTCAGCAAACTTTTTTTCACCCAATCTTGATGATACTTGCAGGTAATGATCCGTACACCAGTCCCACTTGGCTCACCAAATTTCTTTCTTCTAGGTTAAAACGTTCATTTGCAGTAACCGTTTTCAGGTTTAGGTTTCACTCTGTTTTCTCCTGTATGGATACATGTAGTTGGAACTCTAAATCAAACACGGTTTGTGCTAGCTCTTTGAAACTTGGCACAATAATGTAGTTCCAGGTCCTATCGCTATGGTTTGTGTCCTAGTGAAGTAGCCCCAAGCAGAGACTGACGAGAATCACTTTCATTGAATGGGGTTGCCAAGCTTCCAAAAAACTACGAGTTTCCTGAAATCTCAGCAAACATTTTTTCACCCAATCTTGATGATACTGGCAGGTAATGATCAGTGCACCAATCCCACTTGGCTCACCAAATTTCGTTCATCTTGGTTAAACCAATCCTTTGTAGTAATCGTTTTCATTTTTAGGTTTCACTCTGTTTTCTCCTATATGGATACATGTAGTTGGAACACTAAATCAAACACGGTTTGTGCTAGCTCTTTGAAACTTGGCACAATAATGTAGTTCCAGGTTCTATCGCTATGGTTTGTGTCCTACTGAAGTAGCCCCAAGCAGAGACTGACGAGAATCACTTTCATTGAATGGGGTTGCCAAGCTTCCAAAAAACTACGAGTTTCCTGAAATCTCAGCAAACATTTTTTCACCCAATCTTGATGATACTGGCAGGTAATGATCAGTACACCAATCCCACTTGGCTCACCAAATTTCGTTCTTCTAGGTTAAACCGTTCCTTTGCAGTAACCGTTTTCATTTTTAGGTTTCACTCTGTTTTCTCCTAAATGGATACATATAGTTGGAACTCTAAATCAAACACGGTTTGTGCTAGCTCTTTGAAACTTGGCACAAGAATGTAGTTTCAAGTTCTATCGCTATGGTTTGTGTCCTATTGAAGTAGCCCCAAGCAGAGACTGCCGAGAATCACTTTCATTGAAAGGGGTTGCCAAGCTTCCAAAAAACTACGAGTTTCCTGAAATCTCAGCAAACATTTTTTCACCCAATCTTGATGATACTTGCAGGTTATGATCCGTACACCAGTCCCACTTGGCTCACCAAATTTCTTTCTTCTAGGTTAAACCGTTCATTTGCAGTAACCGTTTTCATGTTTAGGTTTCACTCTGTTTTCTCCTATATGGATACATGTAGTTGGAACTCTAAATCAAACACGGTTTGTGCTAGCTCTTTGAAACTTGGCACAATAATGTAGTTCCAGGTTCTATCGCTATGGTTTGTGTGCTACTGAAGTAGCCCCAAGCAGAGACTGACGAGAATCACTTTCATTGAAAGGGGTTGCCAAGCTTCCAAAAAACTACGAGTTTACTGAAATCTCAGCAAACATTTTTTCACCCAATCTTGATAATACTGGCAGGTAATGATCAGTGCACCAATCCCACTTGGCTCACCAAATTTCGTTCATCTTGGTTAAACCGTTCCTTTGTAGTAATCGTTTTCATTTTTAGGTTTCACTCTGTTTTCTCCTATATGGATACATGTAGTTGGAACTCTAAATCAAACACGGTTTGTGCTACCTCTTTCAAACCTGGCACAATAATGTAGTTCCAAGTTCTATCACTATCGTTTATGTGCTATTGAAGTAGCCCCACGAAGTGACTGACGAGAATCACTTTCATTGAAAGGGGTTGCCAAGCTTCCAAAAACTACGAGTTTCCTGAAATCTCAGCAAACATTTTTTCACCCAATCTTGATGATACTTGCAGGTAATGATCCGGACACCAGTCCCACTTGGCTCACCAAATTTCTTTCTTCTAGGTTAAAACGTTCATTTGCAGTAACCGTTTTCAGGTTTAGGTTTCACTCTGTTTTCTCCTATATGGATACATGTAGTTGGAACACTAAATCAAACACGGTTTGTGCTAGCTCTTTGAAACTTGGCACAATAATGTAGTTCCAGGTTCTATCGCTATGGTTTGTGTGCTACTGAAGTAGCCCCAAGCAGAGACTGACGAGAATCACTTTCATTGAATGGGGTTGCCAAGCTTCCAAAAAACTACGAATTTCCTGAAATCTCAGCAAACATTTTTTCACCCAATCTTGATGATACTTGCAGGTAATGATCCGTACACCAGTCCCACTTGGCTCACCAAATTTCTTTCTTCTAGGTTAAACCGTTCATTTGCAGTAACCGTTTTCATGTTTAGGTTTCACTCTGTTTTCTCCTATATGGATACATGTATTTGGAACTCTCAATCAAACACGGTTTGTGCTAGCTCTTTGAAACTTTTCACAAGAATGTAGTTCCAAGTTCTATCGCTATGGTTTGTGTGCTACTGAAGTAGTCCCAAGCAGAGACTGACGAGAATCACTTTCATTGAAAGGGGTTGCCAAGCTTCCAAAAAACTACGAGTTTACTGAAATCTCAGCAAACATTTTTTCACCCAATCTTGATAATACCGGCAGGTAATGATCAGTGCACCAATCCCACTTGGCTCACCAAATTTCGTTCATCTTGGTTAAACCGTTCCTTTGTAGTAATCGTTTTCATTTTTAGGTTTCACTCTGTTTTCTCCTATATGGATACATGTAGTTGGAACTCTAAATCAAACACGGTTTGTGCTACCTCTTTCAAACCTGGCACAATAATGTAGTTCCAAGTTCTATCACTATCGTTTATGTCCTATTGAAGTAGCCCCACGAAGTGACTGACGAGAATCACTTTCATTGAAAGGGGTTGCCAAGCTTCCAAAAAACTACGAGTTTCCTGAAATCTCAGCAAACATTTTTTCACCCAATCTTGATGATACTTGCAGGTAATGATACGGACACCAGTCCCACTTGGCTCACCAAATTTCTTTCGTCTAGGTTAAAACGTTCATTTGCAGTAACCGTTTTCAGTTTTAGGTTTCACTCTGTTTTCTCCTATATGGATACATGTAGTTGGAACACTAAATCAAACACGGTTTGTGCTAGCTCTTTGAAACTTGGCACAATAATGTAGTTCCAGGTTCTATCGCTATGGTTTGTGTGCTACTGAAGTAGCCCCAAGCAGAGACTGACGAGAATCACTTTCATTGAATGGGGTTGCCAAGCTTCCAAAAAACTACGAATTTCCTGAAATCTCAGCAAACATTTTTTCACCCAATCTTGATGATACTTGCAGGTAATGATCCGTACACCAGTCCCACTTGGCTCACCAAATTTCTTTCTTCTAGGTTAAACCGTTCATTTGCAGTAACCGTTTTCATGTTTAGGTTTCACTCTGTTTTCTCCTGTAAGGATACATGTATTTGGAACTCTAAATCAAACACGGTTTGTGCTAGCTCTTTGAAACTTGGCACAAGAATGTAGTTCCAAGTTCTATCGCTATGGTTTGTGTCCTATTGAAGTAGCCCCAAGCAGAGACTGACGAGAATCACTTTCATTGAAAGGGGTTGCCAAGCTTCCAAAAAACTACGAGTTTCCTGAAATCTCAGCAAACATTTTTTCACCCAATCTTGATAATACTGGCAGGTAATGATCAGTGCACCAATCCCACTTGGCTCACCAAATTTCGTTCATCTTGGTTAAACCGTTCCTTTGTAGTAATCGTTTTCATTTTTAGGTTTCACTCTGTTTTCTCCTATATGGATACATGTAGTTGGAACTCTAAATCAAACACGGTTTGTGCTACCTCTTTCAAACCTGGCACAATAATGTAGTTCCAAGTTCTATCACTATCGTTTATGTCCTATTGAAGTAGCCCCACGAAGTGACTGACGAGAATCACTTTCATTGAAAGGGGTTGCCAAGCTTCCAAAAAACTACGAGTTTCCTGAAATCTCAGCAAACATTTTTTCACCCAATCTTGATGATACTTGCAGGTAATGATCCGGACACCAATCCCACTTGCCTCACCAAATTTCGTTCTTCTAGGTTAAACCGTTCCTTTGCAGTAACCGTTTTCATGTTTAGGTTTCACTCTGTTTTCTCCTATATGGATACATGTAGTTGGAACTCTAAATCAAACACGGTTTGTGCTAGCTCTTTGAAACTTGGCACAAGAATGTAGTTCCAAGTTCTATCGCTATGGTTTGTGTCCTATTGAAGTAGCCCCAAGCAGAGACTGACGAGAATCACTTTCATTGAATGGGGTTGCCAAGCTTCCAAAAAACTACGAGTTTCCTGAAATCTCAGCAAACATTTTTTCACCCAATCTTGATGATACTGGCAGGTAATGATCAGTACACCAATCCCACTTGGCTCACCAAATTTCGTTCTTCTAGGTTAAACCGTTCCTTTGCACTAACCGTTTTCATTTTTAGGTTTCACTCTGTTTTCTCCTATATGGATACATGTAGTTGGAACTCTAAATCAAACACGGTTTGTGCTACCTCTTTCAAACCTGGCACAATAATGTAGTTCCAAGTTCTATCACTATCGTTTATGTCCTATTGAAGTAGCCCCACGAAGTGACTGACGAGAATCACTTTCATTGAAAGGGGTTGCCAAGCTTCCAAAAACTACGAGTTTCCTGATATCTCAGCAAACATTTTTTCACCCAATCTTGATGATACTTGCAGGTAATGATCCGGACACCAGTCCCACTTGGCTCACCAAATTTCTTTCTTCTAGGTTAAAACGTTCATTTGCAGTAACCGTTTTCAGGTTTAGGTTTCACTCTGTTTTCTCCTATATGGATACATGTATTTGGAACTCTAAATCAAACACGGTTTGTGCTAGCTCTTTGAAACTTGGCACAAGAATGTAGTTCCAAGTTCTATCGCTATGGTTTGTGTGCTACTGAAGTAGCCCCAAGCAGAGACTGACGAGAATCACTTTCATTGAAAGGGGTTGCCAAGCTTCCAAAAAACTACGAGTTTACTGAAATCTCAGCAAACATTTTTTCACCCAATCTTGATAATACCGGCAGGTAATGATCAGTGCACCAATCCCACTTGGCTCACCAAATTTCGTTCATCTTGGTTAAACCGTTCCTTTGTAGTAATCGTTTTCATTTTTAGGTTTCACTCTGTTTTCTCCTATATGGATACATGTAGTTGGAACTCTAAATCAAACACGGTTTGTGCTACCTCTTTCAAACCTGGCACAATAATGTAGTTCCAAGTTCTATCACTATCGTTTATGTCCTATTGAAGTAGCCCCACGAAGTGACTGACGAGAATCACTTTCATTGAAAGGGGTTGCCAAGCTTCCAAAAAACTACGAGTTTCCTGAAATCTCAGCAAACATTTTTTCACCCAATCTTGATGATACTTGCAGGTAATGATACGGACACCAGTCCCACTTGGCTCACCAAATTTCTTTCTTCTAGGTTAAAACGTTCATTTGCAGTAACCGTTTTCAGGTTTAGGTTTCACTCTGTTTTCTCCTATATGGATACATGTAGTTGGAACACTAAATCAAACACGGTTTGTGCTAGCTCTTTGAAACTTGGCACAATAATGTAGTTCCAGGTTCTATCGCTATGGTTTGTGTGCTACTGAAGTAGCCCCAAGCAGAGACTGACGAGAATCACTTTCATTGAATGGGGTTGCCAAGCTTCCAAAAAACTACGAATTTCCTGAAATCTAAGCAAACATTTTTTCACCCAATCTTGATGATACTTGCAGGTAATGATCCGTACACCAGTCCCACTTGGCTCACCAAATTTCTTTCTTCTAGGTTAAACCGTTCATTTGCAGTAACCGTTTTCATGTTTAGGTTTCACTCTGTTTTCTCCTATATGGATACATGTATTTGGAACTCTAAATCAAACACGGTTTGTGCTATCTCTTTGAAACTTTTCACAAGAATGTAGTTCCAAGTTCTATCGCTATGGTTTGTGTGCTACTGAAGTAGCCCCAAGCAGAGACTGACGAGAATCACTTTCATTGAAAGGGGTTGCCAAGCTTCCAAAAAACTACGAGTTTACTGAAATCTCAGCAAACATTTTTTCACCCAATCTTGATAATACCGGCAGGTAATGATCAGTGCACCAATCCCACTTGGCTCACCAAATTTCGTTCATCTTGGTTAAACCGTTCCTTTGTAGTAATCGTTTTCATTTTTAGGTTTCACTCTGTTTTCTCCTATATGGATACATGTAGTTGGAACTCTAAATCAAACACGGTTTGTGCTACCTCTTTCAAACCTGGCACAATAATGTAGTTCCAAGTTCTATCACTATCGTTTATGTCCTATTGAAGTAGCCCCACGAAGTGACTGACGAGAATCACTTTCATTGAAAGGGGTTGCCAAGCTTCCAAAAAACTACGAGTTTCCTGAAATCTCAGCAAACATTTTTTCACCCAATCTTGATGATACTTGCAGGTAATGATCCGGACACCAGTCCCACTTGGCTCACCAAATTTCTTTCTTCTAGGTTAAAACGTTCATTTGCAGTAACCGTTTTCAGGTTTAGGTTTCACTCTGTTTTCTCCTATATGGATACATGTAGTTGGAACACTAAATCAAACACGGTTTGTGCTAGCTCTTTGAAACTTGGCACAATAATGTAGTTCCAGGTTCTATCGCTATGGTTTGTGTGCTACTGAAGTAGCCCCAAGCAGAGACTGACGAGAATCACTTTCATTGAATGGGGTTGCCAAGCTTCCAAAAAACTACGAATTTCCTGAAATCTCAGCAAACATTTTTTCACCCAATCTTGATGATACTTGCAGGTAATGATCCGTACACCAGTCCCACTTGGCTCACCAAATTTCTTTCTTCTAGGTTAAACCGTTCATTTGCAGTAACCGTTTTCATGTTTAGGTTTCACTCTGTTTTCTCCTGTAAGGATATATGTATTTGGAACTCTAAATCAAACACGGTTTGTGCTAGCTCTTTGAAACTTGGCACAAGAATGTAGTTCCAAGTTCTATCGCTATGGTTTGTGTCCTATTGAAGTAGCCCCAAGCAGAGACTGACGAGAATCACTTTCATTGAAAGGGGTTGCCAAGCTTCCAAAAAACTACGAGTTTCCTGAAATCTCAGCAAATATTTTTTCACCCAATCTTGATAATACTGGCAGGTAATGATCAGTGCACCAATCCCACTTGGCTCACCAAATTTCGTTCATCTTGGTTAAACCGATCCTTTGTAGTAATCGTTTTCATTTTTAGGTTTCACTCTGTTTTCTCCTATATGGATACATGTAGTTGGAACTCTAAATCAAACACGGTTTGTGCTACCTCTTTCAAACCTGGCACAATAATGTAGTTCCAAGTTCTATCACTATCGTTTATGTCCTATTGAAGTAGCCCCACGAAGTGACTGACGAGAATCACTTTCATTGAAAGGGGTTGCCAAGCTTCCAAAAAACTACGAGTTTCCTGAAATCTCAGCAAACATTTTTTCACCCAATCTTGATGATACTTGCAGGTAATGATCCGGACACCAATCCCACTTGCCTCACCAAATTTCGTTCTTCTAGGTTAAACCGTTCCTTTGCAGTAACCGTTTTCATGTTTAGGTTTCACTCTGTTTTCTCCTGTATGGATACATGTAGTTGGAACTCTAAATCAAACACGGTTTGTGCTAGCTCTTTGAAACTTGGCACAAGAATGTAGTTCCAAGTTCTATCGCTATGGTTTGTGTCCTATTGAAGTAGCCCCAAGCAGAGACTGACGAGAATTACTTTCATTGAAAGGGGTTGCCAAGCTTCCAAAAAACTACGAATTTCCTGAAATCTCAGCAAACATTTTTTCACCCAATCTTGATGATACTTGCAGGTAATGATCCGTACACCAGTCCCACTTGGCTCACCAAATTTCTTTCTTCTAGATTAAAACGTTCATTTGCAGTAACCGTTTTCAGGTTTAGGTTTCACTCTGTTTTCTCCTGTATGGATACATGTAGTTGGAACTCTAAATCAAACACGGTTTGTGCTAGCTCTTTGAAACTTGGCACAATAATGTAGTTCCAGGTCCTATCGCTATGGTTTGTGTCCTAGTGAAGTAGCCCCAAGCAGAGACTGACGAGAATCACTTTCATTGAATGGGGTTGCCAAGCTTCCAAAAAACTACGAGTTTCCTGAAATCTCAGCAAACATTTTTTCACCCAATCTTGATGATACTGGCAGGTAATGATCAGTGCACCAATCCCACTTGGCTCACCAAATTTCGTTCATCTTGGTTAAACCGTTCCTTTGTAGTAACCGTTTTCATTTTTAGGTTTCACTCTGTTTTCTCCTATATGGATACATGTAGTTGGAACTCTAAATCAAACACGGTTTGTGCTACCTCTTTCAAACCTGGCACAATAATGTAGTTCCAAGTTCTATCACTATCGTTTATGTCCTATTGAAGTAGCCCCACGAAGTGACTGACGAGAATCACTTTCATTGAAAGGGGTTGCCAAGCTTCCAAAAAACTACGAGTTTCCTGAAATCTCAGCAAACATTTTTTCACCCAATCTTGATGATACTTGCAGGTAATGATCCGGACACCAGTCCCACTTGGCTCACCAAATTTCTTTCTTCTAGGTTAAAACGTTCATTTGCAGTAACCGTTTTCAGGTTTAGGTTTCACTCTGTTTTCTCCTATATGGATACATGTAGTTGGAACACTAAATCAAACACGGTTTGTGCTAGCTCTTTGAAACTTGGCACAATAATGTAGTTCCAGGTTCTATCGCTATGGATTGTGTGCTACTGAAGTAGCCCCAAGCAGAGACTGACGAGAATCACTTTCATTGAATGGGGTTTCCAAGCTTCCAAAAAACTACGAATTTCCTGAAATCTCAGCAAACATTTTTTCACCCAATCTTGATGATACTTGCAGGTAATGATCCGTACACCAGTCCAACTTGGCTCACCAAATTTCTTTCTTCTAGGTTAAACCGTTCATTTGCAGTAACCGTTTTCATGTTTAGGTTTCACTCTGTTTTCTCCTATATGGATACATGTATTTGGAACTCTAAATCAAACACGGTTTGTGCTAGCTCTTTGAAACTTGGCACAAGAATGTAGTTCCAAGTTCTATCGCTATGGTTTGTGTGCTACTGAAGTAGCCCCAAGCAGAGACTGACGAGAATCACTTTCATTGAAAGGGGTTGCCAAGCTTCCAAAAAACTACGAGTTTACTGAAATCTCAGCAAACATTTTTTCACCCAATCTTGATAATACTGGCAGGTAATGATCAGTGCACCAATCCCACTTGGCTCACCAAATTTCGTTCATCTTGGTTAAACCGTTCCTTTGTAGTAATCGTTTTCATTTTTAGGTTTCACTCTGTTTTCTCCTATATGGATACATGTAGTTGGAACTCTAAATCAAACACGGTTTGTGCTACCTCTTTCAAACCTGGCACAATAATGTAGTTCCAAGTTCTATCACTATCGTTTATGTCCTATTGAAGTAGCCCCACGAAGTTACTGACGAGAATCACTTTCATTGAAAGGGGTTGCCAAGCTTCCAAAAAACTACGAGTTTCCTGCAATCTCAGCAAACATTTTTTCACCCAATCTTGATGATACTTGCAGGTAATGATCCGGACACCAGTCCCACTTGGCTCACCAAATTTCTTTCTTCTAGGTTAAAACGTTCATTTGCAGTAACCGTTTTCAGGTTTAGGTTTCACTCTGTTTTCTCCTATATGGATACATGTAGTTGGAACACTAAATCAAACACGGTTTGTGCTAGCTCTTTGAAACTTGGCACAATAATGTAGTTCCAGGTTCTATCGCTATGGTTTGTGTGCTACTGAAGTAGCCCCAAGCAGAGACTGACGAGAATCACTTTCATTGAATGGGGTTGCCAAGCTTCCAAAAAACTACGAATTTCCTGAAATCTCAGCAAACTTTTTTTCACCCAATCTTGATGATACTTGCAGGTATGATCCGTACACCAGTCCCACTTGGCTCACCAAATTTCTTTCTTCTAGGTTAAACCGTTCATTTGCAGTAACCGGTTTCATGTTTAGGTTTCACTCTGTTTTCTCCTGTAAGGATACATGTAGTTGGAACTCTAAATCAAACACGGTTTGTGCTAGCTCTTTCAAACTTGCACAAGAATGTAGTTCCAAGTTCTATCGCTATGGTTTGTGTCCTATTGAAGTAGCCCCAAGCAGAGACTGACGAGAATCACTTTCATTAAAAGGGGTTGCCAAGCTTCCAAAAAACTACGAGTTTCCTGAAATCTCAGCAAACATTTTTTCACCCAATCTTGATAATACTGGCAGGTAATGATCAGTGCACCAATCCCACTTGGCTCACCAAATTTCGTTCATCTTGGTTAAACCGATCCTTTGTAGTAATCGTTTTCATTTTTAGGTTTCACTCTGTTTTCTCCTATATGGATACATGTAGTTGGAACTCTAAATCAAACACGTTTGTGCTACCTCTTTCAAACCTGGCACAATAATGTAGTTCCAAGTTCTATCACTATCGTTTATGTCCTATTGAAGTAGCCCACGAAGTGACTGACGAGAATCACTTTCATTGAAAGGGGTTGCCAAGCTTCCAAAAAACTACGAGTTTCCTGAAATCTCAGCAAACATTTTTTCACCCAATCTTGATGATACTTGCAGGTAATGATCCGTACACCAGTCCCACTTGGCTCACCAAATTTCTTTCTTCTAGGTTAAAACGTTCATTTGCAGTAACCGTTTTCAGGTTTAGGTTTCACTCTGTTTTCTCCTATATGGATACATGTAGTTGGAACACTAAATCAAACACGGTTTGTGCTAGCTCTTTGAAACTTGCACAATAATGTATTCCAGGTTCTATCGCTATGGTTTGTGTCCTACTGAAGTAGCCCCAAGCAGAGACTGACGAGAATCACTTTCATTGAAAGGGGTTGCCAAGCTTCCAAAAAACTACGAGTTTCCTGAAATCTCAGCAAACATTTTTTCACCCAATCTTGATGATACTGGCAGGTAATGATCAGTACACCAATCCCACTTGGCTCACCAAATTTCGTTCTTCTAGGTTAAACCGTTCCTTTGCAGTAACCGTTTCATTTTTTAGGTTTCACTCTGTTTTCTCCTATATGGATACATGTAGTTGGAACTCTAAAATCAAACACGGTTGTGCTAGCTCTTTGAAACTTGGCACAATAATGTAGTTCCAGGTTCTATCGCTATGGTTTGTGTGCTACTGAAGTAGCCCCAAGCAGAGACTGACGAGAATCACTTTCATTGAAAGGGGTTGCCAAGCTTCCAAAAAACTACGAGTTTACTGAAATCTCAGCAAACATTTTTTCAACCCAATCTTGATAATACTAGCAGGTAATGATCAGTGCACCATCCCACTTGGCTCACCAAATTTCATTCATCTTGGTTAAACCGTTCCTTTGTAGTAATCGTTTTCATTTTTAGGTTTCACTCTGTTTTCTCCTATATGGATACATGTAGTTGGAACTCTAAATCAAACACGGTTTGTGCTACCTCTTTCAAACCTGGCACAATAATGTAGTTCCAAGTTCTATCACCTATCGTTTATGTCCTACTGAAGTAGCCTCACGAAGTGACTGACGAGAATCACTTTCATTGAAAGGGGTTGCCAAGCTTCCAAAAAACTACAGAGTTTCCTGAAATCTCAGCAAACATTTTTTCACCCAATCTTGATGATACTTGCAGGTAATGATCCGGACACCAGTCCCACTTAGCTCACCAAATTTCTTTCTTCTAGGTTAAAACGTTCATTTGCAGTAACCGTTTTCAGGTTTAGGTTTCACTCTGTTTTCTCCTATATGGATACATGTAGTTGGAACACTAAATCAAACACGGTTTGGTGCTAGCTCTTTGAAACTTGGCACAATAATGTAGTTCCAGGTTCTATCGCTATGGTTTGTGTGCTACTGAAGTAGCCCCCAAGCAGAGACTGACGAGAATCACTTTCATTGAATGGGGTTGCCAAGCTTCCAAAAACTACGAATTTCCTGAAATCTCAACAAACATTTTTTCACCCAATCTTGATGATACTTGCAGGTAATGATCCGTACACCAGTCCACTTGGCTCACCAAATTTCTTTCTTCTAGGTTAACCATTCATTTTCAGTAACCGTTTTCATGTTTAGGTTTCACTCTGTTTTCTCCTATATGGATACATGTATTTGGAACTCTAAATCAAACACGGTTTGTGCTAGTTCTTTGAAACTTGGCACAAGAATGTAGTTCCAAGTTCTATCGCTATGGTTTGTGTCCTATTGAAGTAGCCCCAAGCAGAGACTGACGAGAATTACTTTCATTGAAAGGGTTGCCAAGCTTCCAAAAAACTACGAATTTCCTGAAATCTCAGCAAACATTTTTTCACCCAATCTTGATGATACTTGCAGGTAATGATCCGTACACCAGTCCCACTTGGCTCACCAAATTTCTTTCTTCTAGGTTAAAACGTTCATTTGCAGTAACCGTTTTCAGGTTTAGGTTTCACTCTGTTTTCTCCTGTATGGATACATGTAGTTGGAACTCTAAATCAAACACGGTTTGTGCTAGCTCTTTGAACTTGGCACAATAATGTAGTTCCAGGTCCTATCGCTATGGTTTGTGTCCTAGTGAAGTAGCCCCAAGCAGAGACTGACGAGAAATCACTTTCATTGAATGGGTTGCCAAGCTTCCAAAAAACTACGAGTTTCCTGAAATCTCAGCAAACATTTTTTCACCCAATCTTGATGATACTGGCAGGTAATGATCAGTGCACCAATCCCACTTGGCTCACCAAATTTCGTTCATCTTGTTAAACCAATCCTTTGTAGTAATCGTTTTCATTTTTAGGTTTCACTCTGTTTTCTCCTATATGGATACATGTAGTTGGAACTCTAAATCAAACACGGTTTGTGCTACCTCTTTCAAACCTGGCACAATAATGTAGTTCCAAGTTCTATCACTATCGTTTATGTCCTATTGAAGTAGCCCCACGAAGTGACTGACGAGAATCACTTTCATTGAAAGGGTTGCCAAGCTTCCCAAAAAACTACGAGTTTCCTGAAATCTCAGCAAACATTTTTTCACCCAATCTTGATGATACTGCAGGTAATGATCCGGACACCAGTCCCACTTGGCTCACCAAATTTCTTTCTTCTAGGTTAAAACGTTCATTTGCAGTAACCGTTTTCAGGTTTAGGTTTCACTCTGTTTTCTCCTATATGGATACATGTAGTTGGAACACTAAATCAAACACGGTTTGTGCTAGCTCTTTGAAACTTGGCACAATAATGTAGTTCCAGGTTCTATCGCTATGGTTTGTGTCCTACTGAAGTAGCCCAAGCAGAGACTGACGAGAATCACTTTCATTGAATGGGGTTGCCAGGCTTCCAAAAAAACTACGAGTTTCCTGAAATCTCAGCAAACATTTTTTCACCCAATCTTGATGATACTGGCAGGTAATGATCAGTACACCAATCCACTTGGCTCACCAAATTTCGTTCTTCTAGGTTAAACCGTTCCTTTGCAGTAACCGTTTTCATTTTTAGGTTTCACTCTGTTTTCTCCTAAATGGATACATATAGTTGGAACTCTAAATCAAACACGGTTTGTGCTAGCTCTTTGAAACTTGGCACAAGAATGTAGTTTCAAGTTCTATCGCTATGGTTTGTGTCCTATTGAAGTAGCCCCAAGCAGAGACTGCCGAGAATCACTTTCATTGAAAGGGGTTGCCAAGCTTCCAAAAAACTACGAGTTTCCTGAAATCTCAGCAAACATTTTTTCACCCAATCTTGATGATACTTGCAGATAATGATCCGTACACCAGTCCCCTTGGCTCACCAAATTTCTTTCTTCTAGGTTAAACCGTTCATTTGCAGTAACCGTTTTCATGTTTAGGTTTCACTCTGTTTTCTCCTATATGGATACATGTAGTTGGAACTCTAAATCAAACACGGTTTGTGCTAGCTCTTTGAAAACTTGGCACAATATATGTAGTTCCAGGTTCTATCGCTATGGTTTGTGTGCTACTGAAGTAGCCCCCAAGCAGAGACTGACGAGAATCACTTTCATTGAAAGGGGTTGCCAAGCTTCCAAAAAACTACGAGTTTACTGAAATCTCAGCAAACATTTTTTCACCCAATCTTGATAATACTGGCAGGTAATGATCAGTGCACCAATCCCACTTGGCTCACCAAATTTCGTTCATCTTGGTTAAACCGTTCCTTTGTAGTAATCGTTTTCATTTTTAGGTTTCACTCTGTTTTCTCCTATATGGATACATGTAGTTGGAACTCTAAATCAAACACGGTTTGTGCTACCTCTTTCAAACCTGCACAATAATGTAGTTCCAAGTTCTATCACTATCGTTTATGTGCTATTGAAGTAGCCCCACGAAGTGACTGACGAGAATCACTTTCATTGAAAGGGGTTGCCAGCTTCCAAAAAACTACGAGTTTCCTGAAATCTCAGCAAACATTTTTTCACCCAATCTTGATGATACTTGCAGGTAATGATCCGGACACCCAGTCCCACTTGGCTCACCAAATTTCTTTCTTCTAGGTTAAAACGTTCATTTGCAGTAACCGTTTTCAGGTTTAGGTTTCACTCTGTTTTCTCCTATATGGATACATGTAGTTGGAACACTAAATCAAACACGGTTTGTGCCTAGCTCTTTGAAACTTGGCAAAATAATGTAGTTCCAGGTTCTATCGCTATGGTTTGTGTGCTACTGAAGTAGCCCCAAGCAGAGACTGACGAGAATCACTTTCATTGAATGGGTTGCCAAGCTTCCAAAAAACTACGAATTTCCTGAAATCTCAGCAAACATTTTTTCACCCAATCTTGATGATACTTGCAGGTAATGATCCGTACACCAGTCCCACTTGGCTCACCAAATTTCTTTCTTCTAGGTTAAACCGTTCATTTGCAGTAACCGTTTTCATGTTTAGGTTTCACTCTGTTCTCTCCTATATGGATACATGTATTTGGGAACTCTAAATCAAACACGGTTTGTGCTAGCTCTTTGAAACTTGGCACAAGAATGTAGTTCCAAGTTCTATCGCTATGGTTTGTGTGCTACTGAAGTAGCCATAAGCAGAGACTGACGAGAATCACTTTCATTGAAAGGGGTTGCCAAGCTTCCCAAAAACTACGAGTTTCCTGAAATCTCAGCAAACATTTTTTCACCCAATCTTGATGATACTTGCAGGTAATGATCCGGACACCAGTCCACTTGGCTCACCAAATTTCTTTCTTCTAGGTTAAAACGTTCATTTGCAGTAACCGTTTCAGGTTTAGGTTTCACTCTGTTTTCTCCTATATGGATACATGTAGTTGGAACACTAAATCAAACACGGTTTGTGCTAGCTCTTTGAAACTTGGCACAATAATGTAGTTCCAGGTTCTATCGCTATGGTTTGTGTGCTACTGAAGTAGCCCCAAGCAGAGACTGACGAGAATCACTTTCATTGAATGGGGTTGCCAAGCTTCCAAAAAACTACGAGTTTCCTGAAATCTCAGCAAACATTTTTTCACCCAATTGATGATACTGGCAGGTAATGACTCAGTACACCAATCCCACTTGGCTCACCAAATTTCGTTCTTCTGGTTAAACCGTTCCTTTGCAGTAACCGTTTTCATTTTTAGGTTTCACTCTGTTTTCTCCTAAATGGATACATATAGTTGGAACTCTAAATCAAACACGGTGTGTGCTAGCTCTTTGAAACTTGGCACAAGAATGTAGTTTCAAGTTCTATCGCTATGGTTTGTGTCCTATTGAAGTAGCCCCAAGCAGAGACTGCCGAGAATCACTTTCATTGAAAGGGGTTGCCAAGCTTCCAAAAACTACGAGTTTCCTGAAATCTCAGCAAACATTTTTCACCCAATCTTGATGATACTTGCAGGTAATGATCCGTACACCAGTCCCACTTGGCTCACCAAATTTCTTTCTTCTAGGTTAAACCGTTCATTTGCAGTAACCGTTTTCATGTTTAGGTTTCACTCTGTTTTCTCCTGTAAGGATACATGTATTTGGAACTCTAAATCAAACACGGTTTGTGCTAGCTCTTTGAAACTTGGCACAAGAATGTAGTTCCAAGTTCTATCGCTATGGTTTGTGTCCTATTGAAGTAGCCCCAAGCAGAGACTGACGAGAATCACTTTCATTGAAAGGGGTTGCCAAGCTTCCAAAAACTACGAGTTTCCTGAAATCTCAGCAAACATTTTTTCACCCCAATCTTGATAATACTGGCAGGTAATGATCAGTGCACCAATCCCACTTGGCTCACCAAATTTCGTTCATCTTGGTTAAACCGATCCTTTGTAGTAATCGTTTTCATTTTTAGGTTTCACTCTGTTTTCTCCTATATGGATACATGTAGTTGGAACTCTAAATCAAACACGGTTTGTGCTACCTCTTTCCAAACCTGGCACAATAATGTAGTTCCAAGTTCTATCACTATCGTTTATGTCCTATTGAAGTAGCCCCACGAAGTGACTGACGAGAATCACTTCATTGAAAGGGTTGCCAAGCTTCCAAAAAACTACGAGTTTCCTGAAATCTCAGCAAACATTGTTTTACCCAATCTTGATGATACTTGCAGGTAATGACGGACACCAATCCCACTTGCCTCACCAAATTTCGTTCTTCTAGGTTAAACCGTTCCTTTGCAGTAACCGTTTTCATGTTTAGGATTCACTCTGTTTTCTCCTATATGGATACATGTAGTTGGAACTCTAAATCAAACACGGTTTGTGCTAGCTCTTTGAAACTTGGCACAAGAATGTAGTTCCAAGTTCTATCGCTATGGTTTGTGTCCTATTGAAGTAGCCCCAAGCAGAGACTGACGAGAATTACTTTCATTGAAAGGGGTTGCCAAGCTTCCAAAAAACTACGAATTTCCTGAAATCTCAGCAAACATTTTTTCACCCAATCTTGATGATACTTGCAGGTAATGATCCGTACACCAGTCCCACTTGGCTCACCAAATTTCTTTCTTCTAGATTAAAACGTTCATTTGCAGTAACCGTTTTCAGGTTTAGGTTTCACTCTGTTTTCTCCTGTATGGATACATGTAGTTGGAACTCTAAATCAAACACGGTTTGTGCTAGCTCTTTGAAACTTGGCACAATAATGTAGTTCCAGGTCCTATCGCTATGGTTTGTGTCCTAGTGAAGTAGCCCCAAGCAGAGACTGACGAGAATCACTTTCATTGAATGGGGTTGCCAAGCTTCAAAAAACTACGAGTTTCCTGAAATCTCAGCAAACATTTTTTCACCCAATCTTGATGATACTGGCAGGTAATGATCAGTGCACCAATCCCACTTGGCTCACCAAATTTCGTTCATCTTGGTTAAACCGTTCCTTTGTAGTAACCGTTTTCATTTTTAGGTTTCACTCTGTTTTCTCCTATATGGATACATGTAGTTGGAACTCTAAATCAAACACTGGTTTTGTGCTACCTCTTTCAAACCTGGCACAATAATGTAGTTCCAAGTTCTATCAACTATCGTTTATGTCCTATTGAAGTAGCCCCACGAAGTGACTGACGAGAATCACTTTCATTGAAAGGGTTGCCAAGCTTCCAAAAACTACGAGTTTCCTGAAATCTCAGCAAACATTTTTTCACCCAATCTTGATGATACTTGCAGGTAATGATCCGGACACCAATCCCACTTGCCTCACCAAATTTCGTTCTTCTAGGTTAAACCGTTCCTTTGCAGTAACCGTTTTCATGTTTAGGATTCACTCTGTTTTCTCCTATATGGATACATGTAGTTGGAACTCTAAATCAAACCACGGTTTGTGCTAGCTCTTTGAAACTTGGCACAAGAATGTAGTTCCAAGTCTATCGCTATGGTTTGTGTCCTATTGAAGTAGCCCCAAGCAGAGACTGACGAGAATCACTTTCATTGAAAGGGGTTGCCAAGCTTCCAAAAAACTACGAGTTTACTGAAATCTCAGCAAACATTTTTTCACCCAATCTTGATAATACTGGCAGGTAATGATCAGTGCACCAATCCCACTTGGCTCACCAAATTTCGTTCATCTTGGTTAAACCGTTCCTTTGTAGTAATCGTTTTCATTTTTAGGTTTCACTCTGTTTTCTCCTATATGGATACATGTAGTTGGAACACTAAATCAAACACGGTTTGTGCTAGCTCTTTGAAACTTGGCACAATAATGTAGTTCCAGGTTCTATCGCTATGGTTTGTGTGCTACTGAAGTAGCCCCAAGCAGAGACTGACGAGAATCACTTTCATTGAATGGGGTTGCCAAGCTTCCAAAAACTACGGAATTTCCTGAAATCTCAGCAAACATTTTTTCACCCAATCTTGATGAACTTGCAGGTAATGATCCGGACACCAGTCCCACTTGGCTCACCAAATTTCTTTCTTCTAGGTTAAACCGTTCATTTACAGTAACCGTTTTCATGTTTAGGTTTCACTCTGTTTTCTCCTGTAAGGATACATGTATTTGGAACTCTAAATCAAACACGGTTTGTGCTAGCTCTTTGAAACTTGGCACAAGAATGTAGTTCCAAGTTCTATCGCTATGTTTGTGTCCTATTGAAGTAGCCCCAAGCAGAGACTGACGAGAATCACTTTCATTGAAAGGGGTTGCCAAGCTTCCAAAAACTACGAGTTTCCTGAAATCTCAGCAAACATTTTTTCACCCAATCTTGATAATACTGGCAGGTAATGATCAGTGCACCAATCCCACTTGGCTCACCAAAATTTCGTTCATCTTGGTTAAACCGATCCTTTGTAGTAATCGTTTTCATTTTTAGGTTTCACTTCTGTTTTCTCCTATATGGATACATGTAGTTGGAACTCTAATCAAACACGGTTTGTGCTACCTCTTTCAAAACCTGGCACAATAATGTAGTTCCAAGTTCTATCACTATCGTTTATGTCCTATTGAAGTAGCCCCACGAAGTGACTGACGAGAATCACTTTCATTGAAAGGGGTTGCCAAGCTTCCAAAAAACTACGAGTTTCCTGAAATCTCAGCAAACATTTTTTCACCCAATCTTGATGATACTTGCAGGTAATGATCGGGACACCAATCCCACTTGCCTCACCAAATTTCGTTCTCTAGGTTAAACCGTTCCTTTGCAGTAACCGTTTTCATGTTTAGGATTCACTCTGTTTTCTCCCTATATGGATACATGTAGTTGGAACTCTAAATCAAACACGGTTTGTGCTAGCTCTTTGAAACTTGGCACAAGAATGTAGTTCCAAGTTCTATCGCTATGGTTTGTGTCCTATTGAAGTAGCCCCAAGCAGAGACTGACGAGAATCACTTTCATTGAATGGGGTTGCCAAGCTTCCAAAAAACTACGAGTTTCCTGAAATCTCAGCAAACATTTTTTCACCCAATCTTGATGATACTGGCAGGTAATGATCAGTACACCAATCCCACTTGGCTCACCAAATTTCGTTCTTCTAGGTTAAACCGTTCCTTTGCACTAACCGTTTTCATTTTTAGGTTTCACTCTGTTTTCTCCTATATGGATACATGTAGTTGGAACTCTAAATCAAACACGGTTTGTGCTAGCTCTTTGAAACTTGGCACAATAATGTAGTTCCAGGTTCTATCGCTATGGTTTGTGTGCTACTGAAGTAGCCCCAAGCAGAGACTGACGAGAATCACTTTCATTGAAAGGGGTTGCCAAGCTTCCAAAAAACTACGAGTTTACTGAAATCTCAGCAAACATTTTTTCACCCAATCTTGATAATACTGGCAGGTAATGATCAGTGCACCAATCCCACTTGGCTCACCAAATTTCGTTCATCTAGGTTAAACCGTTCCTTTGTAGTAATCGTTTTCATTTTTAGGTTTCACTCTGTTTTCTCCTATATGGATACATGTAGTTGGAACTCTAAATCAAACACGGTTTGTGCTACCTCTTTCAAACCTGGCACAATAATGTAGTTCCAAGTTCTATCACTATCGTTTATGTCCTATTGAAGTAGCCCCACGAAGTGACTGACGAGAATCACTTTCATTGAAAGGGGTTGCCAAGCTTCCAAAAACTACGAGTTTCCTGAAATCTCAGCAAACATTTTTTCACCCAATTTGATGATACTTGCAGGTAATGATCCGGACACCAGTCCCACTTGGCTCACCAAATTTATTTCTTCTAGGTTAAAACGTTCATTTGCAGTAACCGTTTTCAGGTTTAGGTTTCACTCTGTTTTCTCCTATATGGATACATGTATTTGGAACTCTAAATCAAACACGGTTTGTGCTAGCTCTTTGAAACTTTCACAAGAATGTAGTTCCAAGTTCTATCGCTCTGGTTTGTGTGCTACTGAAGTAGCCCCAAGCAGAGACTGACGAGAATCACTTTCATTGAAAGGGGTTGCCAAGCTTCCAAAAAACTACGAGTTTACTGAAATCTCAGCAAACATTTTTTCACCCAATCTTGATAATACCGGCAGGTAATGATCAGTGCACCAATCCCACTTGGCTCACCAAATTTCGTTCATCTTGGTTAAACCATTCCTTTGTAGTAATCGTTTTCATTTTTAGGTTTCACTCTGTTTTCTCCTATATGGATACATGTAGTTGGAACTCTAAATCAAACACAGTTTGTGCTACCTCTTTCAAACCTGGCACAATAATGTAGTTCCAAGTTCTATCACTATCGTTTATGTCCTATTGAAGTAGCCCCACGAAGTGACTGACGAGAATCACTTTCATTTGAAAGGGGTTGCCAAGCTTCCAAAAAACTACGAGTTTCCTGAAATCTCAGCAAACATTTTTTCACCCAATCTTGATGATACTTGCAGGTAATGATCCGGACACCAGTCCCACTTGGCTCACCAAATTTCTTTCTTCTAGGTTAAAACGTTCATTTGCAGTAACCGTTTTCAGGTTTAGGTTTCACTCTGTTTTCTCCTATATGGATACATGTAGTTGGAACACTAAATCAAACACGGTTTGTGCTAGCTCTTTGAAACTTGGCACAATAATGTAGTTCCAGGTTCTATCGCTATGGTTTGTGTGCTACTGAAGTAGCCCCAAGCAGAGACTGACGAGAATCACTTTCATTGAATGGGGTTGCCAAGCTTCCAAAAAACTACGAATTTCCTGAAATCTCAGCAAACATTTTTTCACCCAATCTTGATGATACTTGCAGGTAATGATCCGTACACCAGTCCCACTTGCTCACCAAATTTCTTTCTTCTAGGTTAAACCGTTCATTTGCAGTAACCGTTTTCATGTTTAGGTTTCACTCTGTTTTCTCCTGTAAGGATACATGTGTTTGGAACTCTAAATCAAACACGGTTTGTGCTAGCTCTTTGAAACTTGGCACAAGAATGTAGTTCCAAGTTCTATCGCTATGGTTTGTGTCCTATTGAAGTAGCCCCAAGCAGAGACTGACGAGAATCACTTTCATTGAAAGGGTTGCCAAGCTTCCAAAAACTACGAGTTTCCTGAAATCTCAGCAAACATTTTTTCACCCAATCTTGATAATACTGGCAGGTAATGATCAGTGCACCAATCCCACTTGGCTCACCAAATTTCGTTCATCTTGGTTAAACCGATCCTTTGTAGTAATCGTTTTCATTTTTAGGTTTCACTCTGTTTTCTCCTATATGGATACATGTAGTTGGAACTCTAAATCAAACACGGTTTGTGCTACCTCTTTCAAACCTGGCACAATAATGTAGTTCCAAGTTCTATCACTATCGTTTATGTCCTATTGAAGTAGCCCCACGAAGTGACTGACGAGAATCACTTTCATTGAAAGGGGTTGCCAAGCTTCCAAAAAACTACGAGTTTCCTGAAATCTCAGCAAACATTTTTTCACCCAATCTTGATGATACTTGCAGGTAATGATCCGTACACCAGTCCCACTTGGCTCACCAAATTTCTTTCTTCTAGGTTAAACCGTTCATTTGCAGTAACCGTTTTCATGTTTAGGTTTCACTCTGTTTTCTCCTATATGGATACATGTATTTGGAACTCTAAATCAAACACGGTTTGTGCTAGCTCTTTGAAACTTTTCACAAGAATGTATTTCCAAGTTCTATCGCTATGGTTTGTGTGCTACTGAAGTAGCCCCAAGCAGAGACTGACGAGAATCACTTTCATTGAAAGGGGTTGCCAAGCTTCCAAAAAAACTACGAGTTTACTGAAATCTCAGCAAACATTTTTTCACCCAATCTTGATAATACTGGCAGGTAATGATCAGTGCACCAATCCCACTTGGCTCACCAAATTTCGTTCATCTTGGTTAAACCGTTCCTTTGTAGTAATCGTTTTCATTTTTAGGTTTCACTCTGTTTTCTCCTATATGGATACATGTAGTTGGAACTCTAAATCAAACACGGTTTGTGCTACCTCTTTCAAACCTGGCACAATAATGGAGTTCCAAGTTCTATCACTATCGTTTATGTCCTATTGAAGTAGCCCCACGAAGTGACTGACGAGAATCACTTTCATTGAAAGGGGTTGCCAAGCTTCCAAAAACTACGAGTTTCCTGAAATCTTAGCAAACATTTTTTCACCCAATCTTGATGATACTTGCAGGTAATGATACGGACACCAGTCCCACTTGGCTCACCAAATTTCTTTCTTTAGGTTAAAACGTTCATTTGCAGTAACCGTTTTCAGGTTTAGGTTTCACTCTGTTTTCTCCTATATGGATACATGTAGTTGGAACACTAAATCAAACACGGTTTGTGCTAGCTCTTTGAAACTTGGCACAATAATGTAGTTCCAGGTTCTATCGCTATGGTTTGTGTGCTACTGAAGTAGCCCCAAGCAGAGACTGACGAGAATCACTTTCATTGAAAGGGGTTGCCAAGCTTCCAAAAAACTACGAGTTTACTGAAATCTCAGCAAACATTTTTTCACCCAATCTTGATAATACTGGCAGGTAATGATCAGTGCACCAATCCCACTTGGCTCACCAAATTTCGTTCATCTTGGTTAAACCGTTCCTTTGTAGTAATCGTTTTCATTTTTAGGTTTCACTCTGTTTTCTCCTATATGGATACATGTAGTTGGAACTCTAAATCAAACACGGTTTGTGCTACCTCTTTCAAACCTGGCACAATAATGTAGTTCCAAGTTCTATCGCTATGGTTTGTGTCCTACTGAAGTAGCCCCAAGCAGAGACTGACGAGAATCACTTTCATTGAATGGGGTTGCCAAGCTTCCAAAAAACTACGAGTTTCCTGAAATCTCAGCAAACATTTTTTCACCCAATCTTGATGATACTGGCAGGTAATGATCAGTACACCAATCCCACTTGGCTCACCAAATTTCGTTCTTCTAGGTTAAACCGTTCCTTTGCAGTAACCGTTTTCATTTTTAGGTTTCACTCTGTTTTCTCCTAAATGGATACATATAGTTGGAACTCTAAATCAAACACGATTTGTGCTAGCTCTTTGAAACTTGGCACAAGAATGTAGTTTCAAGTTCTATCGCTATGGTTTGTGTCCTATTGAAGTAGCCCCAAGCAGAGACTGCCGAGAATCACTTTCATTGAAAGGGGTTGCCAAGCTTCCAAAAAACTACGAGTTTCCTGAAATCTCAGCAAACATTTTTTCACCCAATCTTGATGATACTTGCAGGTAATGATCCGTACACCAGTCCCACTTGGCTCACCAAATTTCTTTCTTCTAGGTTAAACCGTTCATTTGCAGTAACCGTTTTCATGTTTAGGTTTCACTCTGTTTTCTCCTATATGGATACATGTAGTTGGAACTCTAAATCAAACACGGTTTGTGCTAGCTCTTTGAAACTTGGCACAATAATGTAGTTCCAGGTTCTATCGCTATGGTTTGTGTGCTACTGAAGTAGCCCCAAGCAGAGACTGACGAGAATCACTTTCATTGAAAGGGGTTGCCAAGCTTCCAAAAAACTACGAGTTTACTGAAATCTCAGCAAACATTTTTTTCACCCAATCTTGATAATACTGGCAGGTAATGATCAGTGCACCAATCCCACTTGGCTCACCAAATTTCGTTCATCTTGGTTAAACCGTTCCTTTGTAGTAATCGTTTTCATTTTTAGGTTTCACTCTGTTTTCTCCTATATGGATACATGTAGTTGGAACACTAAATCAAACACGGTTTGTGCTAGCTCTTTGAAACTTGGCACAATAATGTAGTTCCAGGTTCTATCGCTATGGTTTGTGTGCTACTGAAGTAGCCCCAAGCAGAGACTGACGAGAATCACTTTCATTGAATGGGGTTGCCAAGCTTCCAAAAAACTACGAATTTCCTGAAATCTCAGCAAACATTTTCTCACCCAATCTTGATGATACTTGCAGGTAATGATCCGTACACCAGTCCCACTTGGCTCACCAAATTTCTTTCTTCTAGGTTAAACCGTTCATTTGCAGTAACCGTTTTCATGTTTAGGTTTCACTCTGTTTTCTCCTATATGGATACATGTATTTGGAACTCTAAATCAAACACGGTTTGTGCTAGCTCTTTGAAACTTTTCACAAGAATGTAGTTCCAAGTTCTATCGCTATGGTTTGTGTGCTACTGAAGTAGCCCCAAGCAGAGACTGACGAGAATCACTTTCATTGAAAGGGGTTGCCAAGCTTCCAAAAACTACGAGTTTCCTGAAATCTCAGCAAACATTTTTTCACCCAATCTTGATGATACTTGCAGGTAATGATCCGGACACCAGTCCCACTTGGCTCACCAAATTTCTTTCTTCTAGGTTAAAACGTTCATTTGCAGTAACCGTTTTCAGGTTTAGGTTTCACTCTGTTTTCTCCTATATGGATACATGTAGTTGGAACACTAAATCAAACACGGTTTGTGCTAGCTCTTTGAAACTTGGCACAATAATGTAGTTCCAGGTTCTATCGCTATGGTTTGTGTGCTACTGAAGTAGCCCCAAGCAGAGACTGACGAGAATCACTTTCATTGAATGGGGTTGCCAAGCTTCCAAAAAACTACGAATTTCCTGAAATTTCAGCAAACATTTTTTCACCCAATCTTGATGATACTTGCAGGTAATGATCCGTACACCAGTCCCACTTGGCTCACAAAATTTCTTTCTTCTAGGTTAAACCGTTCATTTGCAGTAACCGTTTTCATGTTTAGGTTTCACTCTGTTTTCTCCTATATGGATACATGTATTTGGAACTCTAAATCAAACACGGTTTTGTGCTAGCTCTTTGAAACTTTTCACAAGAATGTAGTTCCAAGTTCTATCGCTATGGTTTGTGTGCTACTGAAGTAGCCCCAAGCAGAGACTGACGAGAATCACTTTCATTGAAAGGGGTTGCCAAGCTTCCAAAAAACTACGAGTTTCCTGAAATCTCAGCAAACATTTTTTCACCCAATCTTGATGATACTTGCAGGTAATGATCCGGACACCAGTCCCACTTGGCTCACCAAATTTCTTTCTTCTAGGTTAAAACGTTCATTTGCAGTAACCGTTTTCAGGTTTAGGTTTCACTCTGTTTTCTCCTATATGGATACATGTAGTTGGAACACTAAATCAAACACGGTTTGTGCTAGCTCTTTGAAACTTGGCACAATAATGTAGTTCCAGGTTCTATCGCTATGGTTTGTGTCCTACTGAAGTAGCCCCAAGCAGAGACTGACGAGAATCACTTTCATTGAATGGGGTTGCCAAGCTTCCAAAAAACTACGAGTTTCCTGAAATCTCAGCAAACATTTTTTCACCCAATCTTGATGATACTGGCAGGTAATGATCAGTACACCAATCCCACTTGGCTCACCAAATTTCGTTCTTCTAGGTTAAACCGTTCCTTTGCAGTAACCGTTTTCATTTTTAGGTTTCACTCTGTTTTCTCCTAAATGGATACATATAGTTGGAACTCTAAATCAAACACGGTTTGTGCTAGCTCTTTGAAACTTGGCACAAGAATGTAGTTTCAAGTTCTATCGCTATGGTTTGTGTCCTATTGAAGTAGCCCCAAGCAGAGACTGCCGAGAATCACTTTAATTGAAAGGGGTTGCCAAGCTTCCAAAAAACTACGAGTTTCCTGAAATCTCAGCAAACATTTTTTCACCCAATCTTGATGATACTTGCAGGTAATGATCCGTACACCAGTCCCACTTGGCTCACCAAATTTCTTTCTTCTAGGTTAAACCGTTCATTTGCAGTAACCGTTTTCATGTTTAGGTTTCACTCTGTTTTCTCCTATATGGATACATGTAGTTGGAACTCTAAATCAAACACGGTTTGTGCTAGCTCTTTGAAACTTGGCACAATAATGTAGTTCCAGGTTCTATCGCTATGGTTTGTGTGCTACTGAAGTAGCCCCAAGCAGAGACTGACGAGAATCACTTTCATTGAAAGGGGTTGCCAAGCTTCCAAAAAAACTACGAGTTTACTGAAATCTCAGCAAACATTTTTTCACCCAATCTTGATAATACTGGCAGGTAATGATCAGTGCACCAATCCCACTTGGCTCACCAAATTTCGTTCATCTTGGTTAAACCGTTCCTTTGTAGTAATCGTTTTCATTTTTAGGTTTCACTCTGTTTTCTCCTATATGGATACATGTAGTTGGAACACTAAATCAAACACGGTTTGTGCTAGCTCTTTGAAACTTGGCACAATAATGTAGTTCCAGGTTCTATCGCTATGGTTTGTGTGCTACTGAAGTAGCCCCAAGCAGAGACTGACGAGAATCACTTTCATTGAATGGGGTTGCCAAGCTTCCAAAAAACTACGAGTTTCCTGAAATCTCAGCAAACATTTTTTCACCCAATCTTGATGATACTTGCAGGTAATGATCCGTACACCAGTCCCACTTGGCTCACCAAATTTCTTTCTTCTAGGTTAAACCGTTCATTTGCAGTAACCGTTTTCATGTTTAGGTTTCACTCTGTTTTCTCCTGTAAGGATACATGTATTTGGAACTCTAAATCAAACACGGTTTGTGCTAGCTCTTTGAAACTTGGCACAAGAATGTAGTTCCAAGTTCTATCGCTATGGTTTGTGTCCTATTGAAGTAGCCCCAAGCAGAGACTGACGAGAATCACTTTCATTGAAAGGGGTTGCCAAGCTTCCAAAAAACTACGAGTTTCCTGAAATCTCAGCAAACATTTTTTCACCCAATCTTGATAATACTGGCAGGTAATGATCAGTGCACCAATCCCACTTGGCTCACCAAATTTCGTTCATCTTGGTTAAACCGATCCTTTGTAGTAATCGTTTTCATTTTTAGGTTTCACTCTGTTTTCTCCTATATGGATACATGTAGTTGGAACTCTAAATCAAACACGGTTTGTGCTACCTCTTTCAAACCTGGCACAATAATGTAGTTCCAAGTTCTATCACTATCGTTTATGTCCAATTGAAGTAGCCCCACGAAGTGACTGACGAGAATCAACTTTCATTGAAAGGGGTTGCCAAGCTTCCAAAAAACTACGAGTTTCCTGAAATCTCAGCAAACATTTTTTCACCCAATCTTGATGATACTTGCAGGTAATGATCCGGACACCAATCCCACTTGCCTCACCAAATTTCGTTCTTCTAGGTTAAACCGTTCCTTTGCAGTAACCGTTTTCATGTTTAGGATTCACTCTGTTTTCTCCTATATGGATACATGTAGTTGGAACTCTAAATCAAACACGGTTTGTGCTAGCTCTTTGAAACTTGGCACAAGAATGTAGTTCCAAGTTCTATCGCTATGGTTTGTGTCCTATTGAAGTAGCCCCAAGCAGAGACTGACGAGAATCACTTTCATTGAATGGGGTTGCCAAGCTTCCAAAAAACTACGAGTTTCCTGAAATCTCAGCAAACATTTTTTCACCCAATCTTGATGATACTGGCAGGTAATGATCAGTACACCAATCCCACTTGGCTCACCAAATTTCGTTCTTCTAGGTTAAACCGTTCCTTTGCAATAACCGTTTTCATTTTTAGGTTTCACTCTGTTTTCTCCTATATGGATACATGTAGTTGGAACTCTAAATCAAACACGGTTTGTGCTAGCTCTTTGAAACTTGGCACAATAATGTAGTTCCAGGTTCTATCGCTATGGTTTGTGTGCTACTGAAGTAGCCCCAAGCAGAGACTGACGAGAATCACTTTCATTGAAAGGGGTTGCCAAGCTTCCAAAAAACTACGAGTTTACTGAAATCTCAGCAAACATTTTTTCACCCAATCTTGATAATACTGGCAGGTAATGATCAGTGCACCAATCCCACTTGGCTCACCAAATTTCGTTCATCTTGGTTAAACCGTTCCTTTGTAGTAATCGTTTTCATTTTTAGGTTTCACTCTGTTTTCTCCTATATGGATACATGTAGTTGGAACTCTAAATCAAACACGGTTTGTGCTACCTCTTTCAAACCTGGCACAATAATGTAGTTCCAAGTTCTATCACTATCGTTTATGTCCTATTGAAGTAGCCCACGAAGTGACTGACGAGAATCACTTTCATTGAAAAGGGTTGCCAAGCTTCCAAAAACTACGAGTTTCCTGAAATCTCAGCAAACATTTTTTCACCCAATCTTGATGATACTTGCAGGTAATGATCCGGACACCAGTCCCACTTGGCTCACCAAATTTCTTTCTTCTAGGTTAAAACGTTCATTTGCAGTAACCGTTTTCAGGTTTAGGTTTCACTCTGTTTTCTCCTATATGGATACATGTATTTGGAACTCTAAATCAAACACGGTTTGTGCTAGCTCTTTGAAACTTTTCACAAGAATGTAGTTCCAAGTTCTATCGCTATGGTTTGTGTGCTACTGAAGTAGCCCCAAGCAGAGACTGACGAGAATCACTTTCATTGAAAGGGGTTGCCAAGATTCCAAAAAACTACGAGTTTACTGAAATCTCAGCAAACATTTTTTCACCCAATCTTGATAATACCGGCAGGTAATGATCAGTGCACCAATCCCACTTGGCTCACCAAATTTCGTTCATCTTGGTTAAACCGTTCCTTTGTAGTAATCGTTTTCATTTTTAGGTTTCACTCTGTTTTCTCCTATATGGATACATGTAGTTGGAACTCTAAATCAAACACGGTTTGTGCTACCTCTTTCAAACCTGGCACAATAATGTAGTTCCAAGTTCTATCACTATCGTTTATGTCCTATTGAAGTAGCCCCACGAAGTGACTGACGAGAATCACTTTCATTGAAAGGGGTTGCCAAGCTTCCAAAAAACTACGAGTTTCCTGAAATCTCAGCAAACATTTTTTCACCCAATCTTGATGATACTTGCAGGTAATGATCCGGACACCAATCCCACTTGCCTCACCAAATTTCGTTCTTCTAGGTTAAACCGTTCCTTTGCAGTAACCGTTTTCATGTTTAGGATTCACTCTGTTTTCTCCTATATGGATACATGTATTTGGAACTCTAAATCAAACACGGTTTGTGCTAGCTCTTTGAAACTTTTCACAAGAATGTAGTTCCAAGTTCTATCGCTATGGTTTGTGTGCTACTGAAGTAGCCCAAGCAGAGACTGACGAGAATCACTTTCATTGAAAGGGGTTGCCAAGCTTCCAAAAAACTACGAGTTTCCTGAAATCTCAGCAAACATTTTTTCACCCAATCTTGATGATACTTGCAGGTAATGATCCGGACACCAGTCCCACTTGGCTCACCAAATTTCTATCTTCTAGGTTAAAACGTTCATTTGCAGTAACCGTTTTCAGGTTTAGGTTTCACTCTGTTTTCTCCTATATGGATACATGTAGTTGGAACACTAAATCAAACACGGTTGTGCTAGCTCTTTGAAACTTGGCACAATAATGTAGTTCCAGGTTCTATCGCTATGGTTTGTGTCCTACTGAAGTAGCCCCAAGCAGAGACTGACGAGAATCACTTTCATTGAATGGGGTTGCCAAGCTTCCAAAAAACTACGAGTTTCCTGAAATCTCAGCAAACATTTTTTCACCCAATCTTGATGATACTGGCAGGTAATGATCAGTACACCAATCCCCACTTGGCTCACCAAATTTCGTTCTTCTAGGTTAAACCGTTCCTTTGCAGTAACCGTTTTCATTTTTAGGTTTCACTCTGTTTTCTCCTAAATGGATACATATAGTTGGAACTCTAAATCAAACACGGTTTGTGCTAGCTCTTTGAAACTTGGCAACAAGAATGTAGTTTCAAGTTCTATCGCTATGGTTTGTGTCCTATTGAAGTAGCCCCAAGCAGAGACTGCCGAGAATCACTTTAATTGAAAGGGGTTGCCAAGCTTCCAAAAAACTACGAGTTTCCTGAAATCTCAGCAAACATTTTTTCACCCAATCTTGATGATACTTGCATGTAATGATCCGTACACCAGTCCCACTTGGCTCACCAAATTTCTTTCTTCTAGGTTAAACCGTTCATTTGCAGTAACCGTTTTCATGTTTAGGTTTCACTCTGTTTTCTCCTATATGGATACATGTAGTTGGAACTCTAAATCAAACACGGTTTGTGCTAGCTCTTTGAAACTTGGCACAATAATGTAGTTCCAGGTTCTATCGCTATGGTTTGTGTGCTACTGAAGTAGCCCCAAGCAGAGACTGACGAGAATCACTTTCATTGAAAGGGGTTGCCAAGCTTCCAAAAAACTACGAGTTTACTGAAATCTCAGCAAACATTTTTTCACCCAATCTTGATAATACTGGCAGGTAATGATCAGTGCACCAATCCCACTTGGCTCACCAAATTTCGTTCATCTTGGTTAAACCGTTCCTTTGTAGTAATCGTTTTCATTTTTAGGTTTCACTCTGTTTTCTCCTATATGGATACATGTAGTTGGAACACTAAATCAAACACGGTTTGTGCTAGCTCTTTGATACTTGGCACAATAATGTAGTTCCAGGTTCTATCGCTATGGTTTGTGTGCTACTGAAGTAGCCCCAAGCAGAGACTGACGAGAATCACTTTCATTGAATGGGGTTGCCAAGCTTCCAAAAAACTACGAGTTTCCTGAAATCTCAGCAAACATTTTTTCACCCAATCTTGATGATACTTGCAGGTAATGATCCGTACACCAGTCCCACTTGGCTCACTTTCTTTCTTCTAGGTTAAACCGTTCATTTGCAGTAACCGTTTTCATGTTTAGGTTTCACTCTGTTTTCTCCTGTAAGGATACATGTATTTGGAACTCTAAATCAAACACGGTTTGTGCTAGCTCTTTGAAACTTGGCACAAGAATGTAGTTCCAAGTTCTATCGCTATGGTTTGTGTCCTATTGAAGTAGCCCCAAGCAGAGACTGACGAGAATCACTTTCATTGAAAGGGGTTGCCAAGCTTCCAAAAAACTACGAGTTTCCTGAAATCTCAGCAAACATTTTTTCACCCAATCTTGATAATACTGGCAGGTAATGATCAGTGCACCAATCCCACTTGGCTCACCAAATTTCGTTCATCTTGGTTAAACCGTTCCTTTGTAGTAATCGTTTTCATTTTTAGGTTTCACTCTGTTTTCTCCTATATGGATACATGTAGTTGGAACTCTAAATCAAACACGGTTTGTGCTACCTCTTTCAAACCTGGCACAATAATGTAGTTCCAAGTTCTATCACTATCGTTTATGTCCTATTGAAGTAGCCCCACGAAGTGACTGACGAGAATCACTTTCATTGAAAGGGGTTGCCAAGCTTCCAAAAAACTACGAGTTTCCTGAAATCTCAGCAAACATTTTTTCACCCAATCTTGATGATACTTGCAGGTAATGATCCGGACACCAATCCCACTTGCCTCACCAAATTTCGTTCTTCTAGGTTAAACCGTTCCTTTGCAGTAACCGTTTTCATGTTTAGGATTCACTCTGTTTTCTCCTATATGGATACATGTAGTTGGAACTCTAAATCAAACACGGTTTGTGCTAGCTCTTTGAAACTTGGCACAAGAATGTAGTTCCAAGTTTTATCGCTATGGTTTGTGTCCTATTAAAGTAGCCCCAAGCAGAGACTGACGAGAATCACTTTCATTGAATGGGGTTGCCAAGCTTCCAAAAAACTACGAGTTTCCTGAAATCTCAGCAAACATTTTTTCACCCAATCTTGATGATACTGGCAGGTAATGATCAGTACACCAATCCCACTTGGCTCACCAAATTTCGTTCTTCTAGGTTAAACCGTTCCTTTGCACTAACCGTTTTCATTTTTAGGTTTCACTCTGTTTTCTCCTATATGGATACATGTAGTTGGAACTCTAAATCAAACACGGTTTGTGCTAGCTCTTTGAAACTTGGCACAATAATGTAGTTCCAGGTTCTATCGCTATGGATTGTGTGCTACTGAAGTAGCCCCAAGCAGAGACTGACGAGAATCACTTTCATTGAAAGGGGTTGCCAAGCTTCCAAAAAACTACGAGTTTACTGAAATCTCAGCAAACATTTTTTTCACCCCAATCTTGATAATACTGGCAGGTAATGATCAGTGCCCAATCCCACTTGGCTCACCAAATTTCGTTCATCTTGGTTAAACCGTTCCTTTGTAGTAATCGTTTTCATTTTAGGTTTCACTCTGTTTTCTCCTATATGGATACATGTAGTTGGAACACTAAATCAAACACGGTTTGTGCTAGCTCTTTGAAACTTGGCACAATAATGTAGTTCCAGGTTCTATCGCTATGGTTTGTGTGCTACTGAAGTAGCCCCAAGCAGAGACTGACGAGAATCACTTTCATTGAATGGGGTTGCCAAGCTTCCAAAAAACTACGAATTTCCTGAAATCTCAGCAAACATTTTTTCACCCAATCTTGATGATACTTGCAGGTAATGATCCGTACACCAGTCCACTTGGCTCACCAAATTTCTTTCTTCTAGGTTAAACCGTTCATTTGCAGTAACCGTTTTCATGTTAGGTTTCACTCTGTTTTCTCCTGTAAGGATACATGTATTTGGAACTCTAAATCAAACACGGTTTGTGCTAGCTCTTTGAAACTTGGCACAAGAATGTAGTTCCAAGTTCTATCGCTATGGTTTGTGTCCTATTGAAGTAGCCCCAAGCAGAGACTGACGAGAATCACTTTCATTGAAAGGGGTTGCCAAGCTTCCAAAAAACTACGAGTTTCCTGAAATCTCAGCAAACATTTTTTCACCCAATCTTGATAATACTGGCAGGTAATGATCAGTGCACCAATCCCACTTGGCTCACCAAATTTCGTTCATCTTGGTTAAACCGATCCTTTGTAGTAATCGTTTTCATTTTTAGGTTTCACTCTGTTTTCTCCTATATGGATACATGTAGTTGGAACTCTAAATCAAACACGGTTTGTGCTACCTCTTTCAAACCTGGCACAATAATGTAGTTCCAAGTTCTATCACTATCGTTTATGTCCTATTGAAGTAGCCCCACGAAGTGACTGACGAGAATCACTTTCATTGAAAGGGGTTGCCAAGCTTCCAAAAAACTACGAGTTTCCTGAAATCTCAGCAAACATTTTTTCACCCAATCTTGATGATACTTGCAGGTAATGATCCGGACACCAATCCCACTTGCCTCACCAAATTTCGTTCTTCTAGGTTAAACCGTTCCTTTGCAGTAACCGTTTTCATGTTTAGGATTCACTCTGTTTTCTCCTATATGGATACATGTAGTTGGAACTCTAAATCAAACACGGTTTGTGCTAGCTCTTTGAAACTTGGCACAAGAATGTAGTTCCAAGTTCTATCGCTATGGTTTGTGTCCTATTGAAGTAGCCCCAAGCAGAGACTGACGAGAATCACTTTCATTGAATGGGGTTGCCAAGCTTCCAAAAAACTACGAGTTTCCTGAAATCTCAGCAAACATTTTTTCACCCAATCTTGATGATACTGGCAGGTAATGATCAGTACACCAATCCCACTTGGCTCACCAAATTTCGTTCTTCTAGGTTAAACCGTTCCTTTGCAATAACCGTTTTCATTTTTAGGTTTCACTCTGTTTTCTCCTATATGGATACATGTAGTTGGAACTCTAAATCAAACACGGTTTGTGCTAGCTCTTTGAAACTTGGCACAATAATGTAGTTCCAGGTTCTATCGCTATGGTTTGTGTGCTACTGAAGTAGCCCCAAGCAGAGACTGACGAGAATCACTTTCATTGAAAGGGGTTGCCAAGCTTCCAAAAAACTACGAGTTTACTGAAATCTCAGCAAACATTTTTTCACCCAATCTTGATAATACTGGCAGGTAATGATCAGTGCACCAATCCCACTTGGCTCACCAAATTTCGTTCATCTTGGTTAAACCGTTCCTTTGTAGTAATCGTTTTCATTTTTAGGTTTCACTCTGTTTTCTCCTATATGGATACATGTAGTTGGAACTCTAAATCAAACACGGTTTGTGCTACCTCTTTCAAACCTGGCACAATAATGTAGTTCCAAGTTCTATCACTATCGTTTATGTCCTATTGAAGTAGCCCCACGAAGTGACTGACGAGAATCACTTTCATTGAAAGGGGTTGCCAAGCTTCCAAAAACTACGAGTTTCCTGAAATCTCAGCAAACATTTTTTCACCCAATCTTGATGATACTTGCAGGTAATGATCCGGACACCAGTCCCACTTGGCTCACCCAAATTTCTTTCTTCTAGGTTAAAACGTTCATTTGCAGTACCGTTTTCAGGTTTAGGTTTCACTCTGTTTTCTCCTATATGGATACATGTATTTGGAACTCTAAATCAAACACGGTTTGTGCTAGCTCTTTGAAACTTTTCACAAGAATGTAGTTCCAAGTTCTATCGCTATGGGTTTGTGTGCTACTGAAGTAGCCCCAAGCAGAGACTGACGAGAATCACTTTCATTGAAAGGGGTTGCCAAGCTTCCAAAAAACTACGAGTTTACTGAAATCTCAGCAAACATTTTTTCACCCAATCTTGATAATACCGGCAGGTAATGATCAGTGCACCAATCCCACTTGGCTCACCAAATTTCGTTCATCTTGGTTAAACCGTTCCTTTGTAGTAATCGTTTTCATTTTTAGGTTTCACTCTGTTTTCTCCTATATGGATACATGTAGTTGGAACTCTAAATCAAACACGGTTTGTGCTACCTCTTTCAAACCTGGCACAATAATGTAGTTCCAAGTTCTATCACTATCGTTTATGTCCTATTGAAGTAGCCCCACGAAGTGACTGACGAGAATCACTTTCATTGAAAGGGGTTGCCAAGCTTCCAAAAAACTACGAGTTTCCTGAAATCTCAGCAAACATTTTTTCACCCAATCTTGATGATACTTGCAGGTAATGATACGGACACCAGTCCCACTTGGCTCACCAAATTTCTTTCTTCTAGGTTAAAACGTTCATTTGCAGTAACCGTTTTCAGGTTTAGGTTTCACTCTGTTTTCTCCTATATGGATACATGTAGTTGGAACACTAAATCAAACACGGTTTGTGCTAGCTCTTTGAAACTTGGCACAATAATGTAGCTCCAGGTTCTATCGCTATGGTTTGTGTGCTACTGAAGTAGCCCCAAGCAGAGACTGACGAGAATCACTTTCATTGAATGGGGTTGCCAAGCTTCCAAAAAACTACGAATTTCCTGAAATCTCAGCAAACATTTTTTCACCCAATCTTGATGATACTTGCAGGTAATGATCCGTACACCAGTCCCACTTGGCTCACCAAATTTCTTTCTTCTAGGTTAAACCGTTCATTTGCAGTAACCGTTTTCATGTTTAGGTTTCACTCTGTTTTCTCCTGTAAGGATACATGTATTTGGAACTCTAAATCAAACACGGTTTGTGCTAGCTCTTTGAAACTTGGCACAAGAATGTAGTTCCAAGTTCTATCGCTATGGTTTGTGTCCTATTGAAGTAGCCCCAAGCAGAGACTGACGAGAATCACTTTCATTGAAAGGGGTTGCCAAGCTTCCAAAAAACTACGAGTTTCCTGAAATCTCAGCAAACATTTTTTCACCCAATCTTGATAATACTGGCAGGTAATGATCAGTGCACCAATCCCACTTGGCTCACCAAATTTCGTTCATCTTGGTTAAACCGATCCTTTGTAGTAATCGTTTTCATTTTTAGGTTTCACTCTGTTTTCTCCTATATGGATACATGTAGTTGGAACTCTAAATCAAACACGGTTTGTGCTACCTCTTTCAAACCTGGCACAATAATGTAGTTCCAAGTTCTATCACTATCGTTTATGTCCTATTGAAGTAGCCCCACGAAGTGACTGACGTGAATCACTTTCATTGAAAGGGGTTGCCAAGCTTCCAAAAAACTACAAGTTTCCTGAAATCTCAGCAAACATTTTTTCACCCAATCTTGATGATACTTGCAGGTAATGATCCGTACACCAGTCCCACTTGGCTCACCAAATTTCTTTCTTCTAGGTTAAACCGTTCATTTGCAGTAACCGTTTTCATGTTTAGGTTTCACTCTGTTTTCTCCTATATGGATACATGTATTTGGAACTCTAAATCAAACACGGTTTGTGCTAGCTCTTTGAAACTTTTCACAAGAATGTAGTTCCAAGTTCTATCGCTATGGTTTGTGTGCTACTGAAGTAGCCCCAAGCAGAGACTGACGAGAATCACTTTCATTGAAAGGGGTTGCCAAGCTTCCAAAAAACTACGAGTTTACTGAAATCTCAGCAAACATTTTTTCACCCAATCTTGATAATACCGGCAGGTAATGATCAGTGCACCAATCCCACTTGGCTCACCAAATTTCGTTCATCTTGGTTAAACCGTTCCTTTGTAGTAATCGTTTTCATTTTTAGGTTTCACTCTGTTTTCTCCTATATGGATACATGTAGTTGGAACTCTAAATCAAACACGGTTTGTGCTACCTCTTTCAAACCTGGCACAATAATGTAGTTCCAAGTTCTATCACTATCGTTTATGTCCTATTGAAGTAGCCCCACGAAGTGACTGACGAGAATCACTTTCATTGAAAGGGGTTGCCAAGCTTCCAAAAAACTACGAGTTTCCTGAAATCTCAGCAAACATTTTTTCACCCAATCTTGATGATACTTGCAGGTAATGATACGGACACCAGTCCCACTTGGCTCACCAAATTTCTTTTTCTAGGTTAAAACGTTCATTTGCAGTAACCGTTTTCAGGTTTAGGTTTCACTCTGTTTTCTCCTATATGGATACATGTAGTTGGAACACTAAATCAAACACGGTTTGTGCTAGCTCTTTGAAACTTGGCACAATAATGTAGTTCCAGGTTCTATCGCTATGGTTTGTGTGCTACTGAAGTAGCCCCAAGCAGAGACTGACGAGAATCACTTTCATTGAATGGGGTTGCCAAGCTTCCAAAAAACTACGAATTTCCTGAAATCTCAGCAAACATTTTTTCACCCAATCTTGATGATACTTGCAGGTAATGATCCGCACACCAGTCCCACTTGGCTCACCAAATTTCTTTCTTCTAGGTTAAACCGTTCATTTGCAGTAACCGTTTTCATGTTTAGGTTTCACTCTGTTTTCTCCTGTAAGGATACATGTATTTGGAACTCTAAATCAAACACGGTTTGTGCTAGCTCTTTGAAACTTGGCACAAGAATGTAGTTCCAAGTTCTATCGCTATGGTTTGTGTCCTATTGAAGTAGCCCCAAGCAGAGACTGACGAGAATCACTTTCATTGAAAGGGGTTGCCAAGCTTCCAAAAAACTACGAGTTTCCTGAAATCTCAGCAAATATTTTTTCACCCAATTTTGATAATACTGGCAGGTAATGATCAGTGCACCAATCCCACTTGGCTCACCAAATTTAGTTCATCTTGGTTAAACCGATCCTTTGTAGTAATCGTTTTCATTTTTAGGTTTCACTCTGTTTTCTCCTATATGGATACATGTAGTTGGAACTCTAAATCAAACACGGTTTGTGCTACCTCTTTCAAACCTGGCACAATAATGTAGTTCCAAGTTCTATCACTATCGTTTATGTCCTATTGAAGTAGCCCCACGAAGTGACTGACGAGAATCACTTTCATTGAAAGGGGTTGCCAAGCTTCCAAAAAACTACGAGTTTCCTGAAATCTCAGCAAACATTTTTTCACCCAATCTTGATGATACTTGCAGGTAATGATCCGGACACCAATCCCACTTGCCTCACCAAATTTCGTTCTTCTAGGTTAAACCGTTCCTTTGCAGTAACCGTTTTCATGTTTAGGTTTCACTCTGTTTTCTCCTATATGGATACATGTAGTTGGAACTCTAAATCAAACACGGTTTGTGCTAGCTCTTTGAAACTTGGCACAAGAATGTAGTTCCAAGTTCTATCGCTATGGTTTGTGTCCTATTGAAGTAGCCCCAAGCAGAGACTGACGAGAATCACTTTCATTGAATGGGGTTGCCAAGCTTCCAAAAAACTACGAGTTTCCTGAAATCTCAGCAAACATTTTTTCACCCAATCTTGATGATACTGGCAGGTAATGATCAGTACACCAATCCCACTTGCCTCACCAAATTTCGTTCTTCTAGGTTAAACCGTTCCTTTGCACTAACCGTTTTCATTTTTAGGTTTCACTCTGTTTTCTCCTATATGGATACATGTAGTTGGAACTCTAAATCAAACACGGTTTGTGCTAGCTCTTTGAAACTTGGCACAATAATGTAGTTCCAGGTTCTATCGCTATGGTTTGTGTGCTACTGAAGTAGCCCCAAGCAGAGACTGACGAGAATCACTTTCATTGAATGGGGTTGCCAAGCTTCCAAAAAACTACGAATTTCCTGAAATCTCAGTAAACATTTTTTCACCCAATCTTGATGATACTTGCAGGTAATGATCCGTACACCAGTCCCACTTGGCTCACCAAGTTTCTTTCTTCTAGGTTAAACCGTTCATTTGCAGTAACCGTTTTCATGTTTAGGTTTCACTCTGTTTTCTCCTATATGGATACATGTATTTGGAACTCTAAATCAAACACGGTTTGTGCTAGCTCTTTGAAACTTGGCACAAGAAAGTAGTTCCAAGTTCTATCGCTATGGTTTGTGTCCTATTGAAGTAGCCCCAAACAGAGACTGACGAGAATTACTTTCATTGAAAGGGGTTGCCAAGCTTCCAAAAAACTACGAATTTCCTGAAATCTCAGCAAATATTTTTTCACCCAATCTTTATGATACTGGCAGGTAATGATCAGTACACCAATCCCACTTGGCTCACCAAATTTCGTTCTTCTTGGTTAAACCGTTCCTTTGCAGTAACCGTTTTCATTTTTAGGTTTCACTCTGTTTTCTCCTATATGGATACATGTATTTGGAATTCTAAATCAAACAAGGTTTGTGCTAGCTCTTTGAAACTTGGCACAATAATGTAGTTCCAAGTTCTATAGCTATGGTTTGTGTGCTCTTGAAGTAGCCCCAAGCAGAGACTGACGAGAATTACTTTCATTGAATGGGGTTGCCAAGCTTCCAAAAAACTACGAGTTTCCTGAAATCTCAGCAAACATTTTTTCACCCAATCTTTATGATACTGGCAGGTAATGATCAGTACACCAATCCCACTTGGCTCACCAAATTTCGTTCTTCTTGGTTAAACCGTTCCTTTGCAGTAACCGTTTTCATTTTTAGGTTTC
>NW_027553122.1:0-46158 GCF_045843805.1 Urocitellus parryii
ATCCAGTCAAAATGAGGACAGGAATGAAGGACCAAGACAGAAGAAGGCTGAACACTTGCGGTCACCAGGCACCTAGTTAAGTGAGGAGAACACTTTAAAATTGTCAACAGTTACCAGGACCAACCAAGAAAAAAAAAAAAAAAGGCTCAGGAGATGTGCAAAAGAATAAGGCAGAAAACAGTAAAACCAGCTTTTACCCAGGATTTATCAGAACAATGTAAAAAATAATGACTTCCCTTTGATTAGACTGTGTTACTTTTGATTTCAAAGTTTATATATTGTACTCAGATCAACAGAACTTTTACTTCCCTGACTAAAATTAAACTTCAGATCCTAGGTAATCATCATGTTAGTGCACGCTCCCGTTCGCAAGGAGGGTAGTGAAGTGTTGAACAATCAAGGAAAATCCATCTTGGGAATCAGATGCATCATTTTTGTGAACAGATTAATGCACATTCATTTATCATAAGAAATGTGTTTTAAGTCTTTGATACATGGAAAATGGAGACAGTGAAGAACTGTTGATAGCAACCTGATGATAACAAGTAAAACAAATTAACAATCTAAGGTAACATAATGTTGAACTTTTTGTAAACCTGTTCTTTTCTCTCTCTTTTCCTGGCTTCTTCCCTTCCTCATTGTCCTCCAAACATAATTTCAAATGGATTAACATGGCTACAGAAAAGAAGGAGTAGTAAAGAATAGGACACATGTAGAATGAAACCCTATGCTGGAGATGTAAGGTGGAATCAAAGATACATTTTTAAAATACAGAAAGAAATGGACCACACATGTTAATACACCTGAGTTATAACGATAATAACAGTTATCACATTAAAGTAAATAAGATTAACTATATTTTTAATGGCACTAGAGTTTCCCTCCCTGCTCTTTCATTCCTGATGATACCATCTGTCCTGTTCCTTGATCAATGGAATTCAAAAACTCTCCCTTAGATTTTTGTAGAATCCTAGAGGGTATTTCACGGTGCATCCCTGCAAGTTTGATCATGGTGAGGCTTTTCAATTCTGTGGTTTTTGTTTTTATTTCAGACTAGGTTGATTTAAAGTAAAAAGTTCTATTTTCCTCACCTGCAAATACTCTGCTTTAGTTTAGCAGATTTCAATGAGGAATCAGGAAGACTGTACAGTAATTCACTGTATAGCAACGTAATATAAACCTAATAACTATAATTCTTAGTAACTTGGAATTTTTTTTTCAGTATTTTCTATATTCCTAACAATACTCAGTCTTTCTTCATTCCAATGGCTTCACTATACATTTCCTTGCTTTCTTTCCCTCTCCATGCCCCTAAATTTCTTTCATTTTCTTTCTGGTAAATGAGCAAGGAGACTAATACTCTTTAGAAGGACTTTCATTCCGATGGCTCACCCCACAAAGATAGGTGGTTAAGGTATTCTCTAAGCATGTATTGTCCTCCAGCAGCAGGATCTCTTCTGTTGACTCTAAAAACAGTGGTTTCACACTATACCAGCTTTTCATCAGGAATAAGTCTTTTCTCAGAAGCACAAGTACTCTTGACAATGAGAGATTGTAGATAGATTAAGAGTTTATCCATAGCCTAGACTAGTGCTTCAGCACTAGTACCAATGTACAGCTACAATTTGTTATGTAAGTTAAAATAAATTTCTATTACAAAGTCACTGAGATTTTGAAGTTGTTCCTGAGTTCTCATTATGCATCAGAAACTAATATTGGTATGCTATACTTTCAAATTGACAAATATGCCTACATAAAGACTATTTTTATAACTGGAAGTTAGCAAAATATATTTAAAATAGGATGAATTTAATCATTATTATGTATGTCTGTGTATTGTGTTATGGGCTAGTTATATTCATATGATTAATAAAATAAAGACATATTAAGTAAAAAACATTTTTATTTTATTTTCTAAAATTAAATTTTGCCCTTATACTGGGAACACCGATAAGTATGCTGTTTTAATCAGTATTTTAACCTAATTTATGTTCCACTAATAGAAATGCCAAGTATTTTGTTTCTTTATTAATTGTCATACATGTAGACTATTTCAGAATTACTCTTGGTCATATTTCTCTTTAACCCAAACTTAAAGTGAATCCTGTGTGATATACCTCATGATAGGTATTGTTGAGTTACTTACAATGAACAAGAACCATCTTGTGCAAGACTATTAGCTTACTGAGTCATCTTGACTCAACCATTCCCTGTTCCTTTTACTTTTATGCTAATTTTATTTTAAAATTGTCAAACAGTAAAAATAACCTTTTTAAAATTTTGGTTTCCATTTCCATGAACTTTGATATATGTATAGATGTATGTAACCATGACTAATTAGGATGCAGAACTGTTACATCAATGCAAGGAAGCTCTGCCCGCTTCCTCTTTATAGCCTCCCTCTTTGTCTGGCTCACCACCAACCCAGATCCTTGACAAATGTGGATTTGGTCTCCATTTCTATCATTTTTTTTCTTTTGAAAGATATTACATAATTCATGTATTACGTATCGTTTTGAAAGTGGCTTTTATCAATCCATATAGTGCCTTTGAATCTTATCAGGATGTTCATTTTTTTAAAAAAAATTTCTTCCATTTCTGAGCCATATCCCATGATATGTATGTGCTAGTGTTTATTTATTTAACCACTGAAGGACATTTGAGTGCATTCCAGTTTGGGGCTATTACAAATAAAGCTGCTTTGAACATTTGTTTGAAAATTTTTGTGTGAAGCTAAGGTTTTATTTCTCCAGGGTAAATAACTAAGAAAAAGGAACATTAAGTCATATGACGTATCAAACTTTATAAGAAACTGTCAAACCATTTTCCAGGGTGCCCACTACAGTTCACATTCCCATCAGCAAGATAAGAGCCATCCAGTTGCTCTGCACCTAGACTGGTGCTGATGTTGTCAGAATTTTTTATTATGGCCATTCTAGTATGTGGGTAGTGGTAACTCATTGTGGTTTTGATTGGCATTTCCTTAATAGCTAATGATGTTAACATCTTCTTATCTGCTTATTTACCATTATTACATTTTCTTTATTGAAATTTGTCTTCAAACTCTTTTTCTAAGTTTTAGTTTCTTTGGTAGCATTTTGAACATTTTAAATATATTCTGGATAGGTGTTTTTTATCCAATATCTTCTCTCTGTGCAAAACTTGTTATGTCTTAACACAGAAGTTCATAAAGTAAAAACTTAAGTTTTCTGAAGTCCAATTTAGTTTTTTACTTGTTTTTACCTTTATGGTTTCATGGCTAAAAACTCATCAACTTGTCCAAGTCATGAAGATTTTCTCTTACATTTTTCTCTTGAAGTTTTATAGTTTCCTGTTTTGTATTTAGGTCAAAAATTCCTGCTTTGAATCTTCCAGTCCATTATTGGAATGGTTATAAATAAATTTATTTACAGCTCTTTAAATTTTTATTTCATTAGTACTTTATACTTTTCAGCATATACATCCAGTACATGTTTTATGAGATTTATATCAAAGAATTCTAAGAATTTCTTTTGTGCCAAAACTATTGAAAGTTGCATTGTTTCTTGGAATTTCCAATTATGCAGTTCTTGTCTGTTTATTTATCACCTGCTTCTTTCTTTTGTTAACATGATATGCCTCTGTTCCCCGGCCCCATTCTTTTATTCTTTCATTCTGTCTGCATATTTTTACTTTAAATGGATCTTGGAGAAAGCACAGTTGGGTCATATTTCTTAAATACATTCTGAAAATTTCTAACTTTTAATTAGTATGTTTAAACTATTTACATTTATTATAATTATGGATACATTTAAATTTGAATATGTTGTTTTATTATTGTTTTCTTTTTTTCCCTCTTATTTCTGTTCCTTTTTTTTCTTCTTTTGGATTATTTGTAGATGCTTTATTATTTCATTTTATGTAGCTATAGAAATTTTAACCAAAATTATTTTGCTGTTGTTATTATTATTGTTTCAAGAAATTTTAAAATTCTTATTATATTGTACATAATTTATTTAAGTAAATATTGTATCACTTCATTTCAAATAGGGAAATCTTACCACCTTATAAATCCTCTTTAAATCTTGGGATAGTTTTCTTATAAATTATATACATATACATTTAAAATCACATCAGAAATTTTTTTCCTTGAACTTTTTAACATATTTTTAAAAACTTAAAGGAGAAAAACATTGTATTATACTCATCTATATTTTTACTAGTTCTGTTGCTCTTTCTTCACTCTTGATGCTTCAGGTTTGTCTCCGGTATCATTTACCTTCTGTCTGAAGAATATTTTAACAGGTAGTACAGCATAGGCCTGCCAGCTACAGATTCTTCTGAGAAAAGAGAAGTCCCATAAACTGGGATTTTGAAAACTTCAAATATTAAAAAGCCTAGAAGAGAAATATATTAAAAGTCACCTAAAATGTGTTTGGCACATCATTGTTGCTAAGAAGTATGACCCGAATTGGAAATGTTCTTTTTAAATAGGTTGGACCTGGCAAGCCACGGGCGGGCGGGTCAGGCCCAGCAACCAGCCAAGTGACAGCAGATACACGTGCCTGCAGGGATCGCGGCCCGGACCCACTAGGACAGGTCCGGCGGACGGCTGAGGGCTAGGCCCGTCCCCTCCCCCAGTGTCTGCAGGTAGGCGGGGGACTGTGAACAACAGCAGAGCGGGCCCAAAGCCTGCTGAGGGGCGGAACCGGCCCCTCCCCCAGTGCCTGCAAGCGAGGCGAACCTGCAACCCATCGGGAGGTTAGGCCCAGCAACCTACGGAGTGACACAGGTGCCCCTGGCGCCTGCTGAGTAGGTGGACCTTTGACCGACCAGCAAAGCAGACCTAGGGCCTGCCAGCATGGTAGATGGTTCACACTAATTGGAGGAGGATCACAACCACTACCTGCCCTGCAAGAGTGATTTTCCAACTATACAAGAGCAATATAAATAAATAGAGGGAAAATATCAAAGACACAACAATTTCACCAAGCAGAAAGAAACGCCAGCGGTATGAAACGACAAGGAAAGAAAGGACCACAGGCAATGCAGGTCAACTCAACTTTAGAAGAGGTAATAGCTGCAACAGATGGAATGTCAGATAGAGAGCTCAGGACATACATGCTTCAGATGATCTGGAGTCTCAAGGAAGACATGAGACAGCAAAATCAGACAATGAAAGATCACATCGACAAACAAATCCAGGAAGTAAAAGATCAATTTCACAGGGAGATAGAGGTAATAAAAAACAAACAAATAGAAATACTAGAAATGCAGGAAACAATAAACCAACTTAAAAACTCAATTGAGAATACTACCAGCAGAGTGGATCACTTAGAAGATAGAACATCAGACAATGAAGACAGAGTATTTCAACTTGAAAAGAACATAGATAGCTCAGCAAGTCTACTAAGAAACCATGAGCAGCACATTCAAGAGCTATGGGATAATATCAAAAGACCAAACTTAAGAGTCATTGGGATACAGGAAGGCACAGAGCTCCAAACCAAAGGATTAAGCAATCTATTCAGTGAAATAATACAAGAAAACTTCCCAGACTTGAAGAATGAGACAGAATCCCAAATCCTAGAAGCCTACAGGACGCCGAATGTGCAAAATCATAAGAGATCCACACCTAGACACATTATAATGAAGATGTCCAACATACAGAATAAGGAGAGAATTTTAAAAGCTACAAGGGAAAGGAAGCAGATTACATTTAGGGGTAAACCAATCAGGATAACAGCTGATCTCTCAACACAGACTCTAAAAGCTAGAAGATCCTGGAATAACATATTTCAAACGCTTAAAGAAAATGGATTCCAACCAAGAATCGTGTATCCGGCGAAATTAAGCTTCAGGTTAGACGATGAAATTAAAACCTTCCATGATAAACAAAAGTTAAAAGAATTCGCAGCTAGAAAACCATCTCTTCAAAAAATCCTTGGCAAAACATTACAGGAAGAGGAAATGGAAAATAACATTGATAACCAACAATGGGAGGTTGGACAGTAAAGGGGGGAAAGTAGTCAAAGAGGATAACAAATCAGGTTTAGTAACATCAATAAACAAATATGGATAGAAGAACAAACCATATCTCAATAATAACCCTAAATGTTAATGGCTTAAACTCACCAATTAAGAGACACAGGCTAGTAGAATGGATCACAAAACAAGACCCAACAATATGCTGTCTACAGGAGACGCATTTGATAGGAAAAGATGTACATAGACTGAAGGTGAAAGGTTGGGAAAAATCATATCACTCATATGGACCACGGAAACAAGCAGGAGTGTCCATACTCATATCTAATAAAATAGATTTCAAGCCAAAGCTAATCAAAAGGGATAAAGAAGGACACTTCATACTGCTCAAGGGAACCATACACCAACAAGACATAACAATCATAAATATATATGCCCCAAATAATGGTGCAGCCGTGTTCATCAAGCAAACTCTTCTCAAGTTCAAGAGTCTAATAGACCACCATACAATAATCATGGGAGACTTCAACACACCTCTCTCACCACTGGACAGATATTCCAAACAAAAGTTAAATAAGGAAACTATAGAACTCAATAACACAATTAACAACCTAGACTTAATTGACATATATAGACTATACCACCCAACATCAAGTTGCTACACTTTTTTCTCAGCAGCACATGGAACCTTCTCAAAAATAGACCATATACTATGTCACAGGGCAACTCTTAGACAATACAAAGAGGTAGAGATAATACCATGCATCTTGTCTGATCATAATGGAATGAAACTGAAAATCAATGATAAAAGAAGAAAGGAAAAATCAAGCATCACCTGGAGAATGAACAATAGGTTGCTGAGTGATCAATGGGTATTAGAAGACATCAAGGAGGAAATTAAAAAATTCCTAGAGTTAAATGAAAACACAGACACAACATATCGGAATCTTTGGGACACATTGAAAGCAGTTCTAAGAGGAAAATTCATTGCTTGGAGTTCATTCCTCAAAAAAAGAAAAAACCAACAAATAAATGATCTCATACTTCATCTCAAAATCCTAGAAAAAGAAGAGCAAAACAACAGCAAAAGAAGTAGAAGGCAAGAAATAATTAAAATCAGAGCTGAAATTAATGAAATTGAAACAAAAGAAACAATTGAAAAAATTGACAAAACTAAAAGCTGGTTCTTTGAAAAAATAAATAAAATTGACAGACCCTTAGCCATGCTAACCAAGAGAAGAAGAGAGAGAACCCAAATTACTAGCATACGGGATGAAAAAGGCAATATCACAACAGACACTACAGAAATACAGAAGATAATCACAAATTACTTTGAATCCTTATACTCCAATAAAATAGAAGATAGTGAAGGCATAGATAAATTCCTTGAGTCTTATGATCTGCCCAGATTGAGCCAGGAGGATATAGACAACCTAAACAAACCAATAACAATAGAGGAAATAGAAGAAACCATCAAAAGACTACCAACTAAGAAAAGCCCAGGACCGGATGGGTATACAGCAGAGTTTTACAAAACCTTTAAAGAGGAACTAACACCAATACTTTTCAAGCTATTTCAGGAAATAGAAAAAGAGGGAGAACTTCCAAATTCATTCTACGAGGCCAACATCACCCTGATTCTGAAACCAGACAAAGACACTTCAAAGAAAGAAAACTACAGACCAATATCTCTAATGAACCTTGATGCAAAAATCCTCAATAAAATTCTGGCGAATCGGATTCAAATACATATCAAAAAAATTATACACCATGATCAAGTAGGATTCATCCCTGGTATGCAAGGTTGGTTCAATATACGGAAATCAATAAATGTTATCCACCACATCAATAGACTTAAAAATAAGAACCATATGATCATCTCGATAGATGCAGAAAAAGCTTTCGACAAAGTACAGCATCCCTTTATGTTCAAAACTCTAGAAATATTAGGGATAACTGGATCATACCTCAACATTGTAAAAGCAATCTATGATAAGCCACAGGCCAGCATCATTCTGAATGGAGAAAAATTGAAGGCATTCCCTCTAAGATCTGGTACAAGACAGGGATGCCCTCTCTCACCACTTCTGTTCAACATAGTCCTCGAAACACTGGCCAGAGCAATAAGGCAGACGAAAGAAATTAAAGGCATAAAAATAGGAAAAGAAGAACTTAAATTATCACTATTTGCAGATGATATCATTCTATACCTAGCAGACCCAAAAGGGTCTACAAAGAAGCTATTAGAGCTAATAAATGAATTCAGCAAAGTGGCAGGATATAAGATCAACACGCATAAATCAAAGGCATTCCTGTATATCAGTGACAAATCCTCTGAAACGGAAATGAGGACAACTACTCCATTCACAATATCCCCCAAAAAAATAAAATACTTGGGAATCAACCTAACAAAAGAGGTGAAAGATTTATACAATGAAAATTACAGAACCCTAAAGAAAGACATAGAAGAAGACCTTAGAAGATGGAAAAATATACCCTGCTCATGGATAGGCAGAACTAACATCATCAAAATGGCGATATTACCAAAAGTCCTATATAAGTTCAATGCAATGCCAATCAAAATCCCAACAGCATATCTTGTAGAAATCGATAAAAGAATCATGAAATTCATATGGAATAATAAAAGACCCAGAATAGCAAAAACAATACTAAGCAGGAAGTGTGAATCAGGCGGTATAGCGATACCAGACTTCAAACTATACTACAGAGTAATAGTAACAAAAACAGCATGGTACTGGTACCAAAACAGGCGGGTGGACCAATGGTACAGAATTGAGGACACAGTAACCAATCCACAAAACTACAACTATCTTATTTTTGATAAAGGGGCTAAAAGCATGCAATGGAGGAAAGATAGCATCTTCAACAAATGGTGCTGGGAAAACTGGAAATCCATTTGCACCAAAATGAATCTGAATCCCTATCTCTCGCCGTGCACAAAAGTTAACTCAAAATGGATCAAGGAGCTTGATATTAAATCAGAGACATGGCATCTGATAGAAGAAAAAGTTGGCTACGACCTACATGCTGTGGGGTCGGGCTCCAAATTCCTCAATAGGACACCCATAGCGCTAGAGTTAACAAATAGAATCAACAAATGGGACTTACTCAAACTAAAAAGTTTTTTCTCAGCAAAAGAAACAATAAGAGAGATAAACAGGGAGCCTACATCCTGGGAACAAATCTTTACTCCACACACTTCAGATAGAGCCCTAATAACCAGAATATACAAAGAACTCAAAAAATTAGACAATAAGATAACAAATAACCCAATCAATAAATGGGCCAAGGACCTGAACAGACACTTCTCAGAGGAGGACATACAATCAATCAACAAGTACATGAAAAAATGCTCACCATCGCTAGCAGTCAGAGAAATGCAAATCAAAACTACCCTAAGATCCCATCTCACTCCAGTAAGAATGGCAGCCATTAGGAAGTCAAACAACAATAAGTGCTGGAGAGGATGTGGGGAAAAGGGCACTCTTGTTCATTGCTGGTGGGACTGCAAATTGGTGCAGCCAATTTGGAAAGCAGTATGGAGATTTCTCGGAAAGCTGGGAATGGAACCACCATTTGACCCAGCTATTCCCCTTCTAGGTCTATTCCCTAAAGCCCTAACAAGAGCATGCTACAGGGACACTGCTACATTGATGTTCATAGCAGCTCAATTCACGATAGCAAGACTGTGGAACCAGCCTAGATGCCCTTCAATAGATGAATGGATAAAAAAAATGTGGCATTTATATACTATGGAGTATTATTCTGCATTAAAAAATGACAAAATCATAGAATTTGGAGGGAAATGGATGGCATTAGAGCAGATTATGCTAAGTGAAGCTAGTCAATCTTTAAAAAACAAATACCAAATGACTCCTTTGATATAAGGGGAGTAAACAAGGACAGGGTAGGGACGAAGAGCTTGAGAAGAAGATTTACATTAAACAGGGATGAGAGGTGGGAGGGAAAGGGAGTGAGAAGGGAAATTGCATGGAAATGGAAGGCGATCCTCAGGGTTATACAAAATGTCATATAAGAGGAAAGGAGGGGCAAGACAAGATAATACAAATGGAAGAAATGATTTACAGTAGAAGGGGTAGAGAAAGAAAAGGGGAGGGGAGGGGAGGGGAGGGGGGATAGTAGAGAATAGGACAGACAGCAGAATACATCAGACACTAGAAAGGCAATATGTCAAGCAATGGAAGGGAAACTGATATGATACAGCAATTTGTATATGGGGTAAAAGGGGGAGTTCATAATCCACGTGAATCAAACTGTGTAATATGATGTATTATGAACTATGTAATGTTATGAACGACCAATAAAAAAAAAAAGAAAAAGAAAAAAAATTTTAATGTAAAAAAAAAATAAAAAATAAAATAAATAGGTTGGACCTATGCTGAATCAAGATGTTGACATAAAAAATAAGTGATAGCACAAGAAACATAATAACCAAAGAATCTTGAAGAAAACCCAAATAGATGTATAGTGCAGTTGTGTGTAGCATTTTTAGTCTTCTGGAAACTTTAACACATTGGAGATTTTTCTTACAGTGTAATCACAAAATTAAAGTTGCTAAATATTTTCAAAATTAGTTTTCTTAGTATTACATTGATATTCTCCATATCACAGTAAAATGAGCCAAAGGGGCAGAGGCTATACTGTCACACATTTGACATTTGAGGAAGCATTTCCTATTTAAATTATTTACATAGTTTTATTTTGCATAGGTTTATGCAGCTTTCTTCTTTCTGGACAGGGATCTTATTAAAATTCTAAAAAGCAGTCTCCCCAAGTGAATGTAGAAATAAAAGATTTAGCTAAAGCTCTTTTCCCTGCTGGGAAAACTCCCTAGGTGAATGTTGTTTCCCAGGTGATCTGAAAGAAAAAAAAAAAACTGATCAACTTCATGTTCCTAAAGGAAGTGAATAACAGCCTGGGGTAGAATTTAGGGAGGCACATCATAAAGTTCCATGTCATGAATTCACTTTTAAAAGATGCATGATCAGGCTGTCAAGGTAAACAGTGAATGAACATCTTTGCTTTAAAAAAAAAATGTTACAAAACTAACATTTACAAATTTCCCATCTCAGATCATTCTGTTAAGTACATATGTCAAATTTAAGAAATCAAAATGTGTCTATATTGAATTAGTTCTTAATCACTGAAAAGACCTTGAATAGGGTTACTAAAGATGAGCCTCTTTTCTGATTCACATAATTGTTAAGTAATAATAATGCATTCCTCAGATGATTATTATGATTAGCAAATGAGTGAATACATGTGAAGTATTAGAATTGTGCTTGACCCAGAGCAAGTTCCCAAAGTAATGTTCATCATTATTATTTATATAATATTGTTATTTCTGTATGTAAGGAATCATCAAGAGTTTTGAGGTATGTAGGAGGTGGTATTATAATTTTATGTTTGTTAGAGTATTCAGTCCCAGGAAGAGATTCAAACACACTGCAATTTCTTTGTAGTTGAAGAAGAACAATAATATCAATATTAGGTGAAAAGTGGGAAAAAATGCTCAATCTAATAGTTTGTCAATCAGGCTGTGTGGCATATGGAAACATAAACATATTTAAGTGTTACCAAATGACATAGTTTCACCTCGTTTACATGCTATGGGGGAAGGAGTGAAACTGCATTTAGAAATCAACATTGTGTGCAGTTTGCCCACTTTAAAAACCTCTTCATTGGTAATGAATTAATATTATCACACCCACAGAGATAAAACAAGACCTCAAGACAATAGGATATTTTAGAGCAAGGAGATAATGTAATTCCTGTTTGTTCAAATAATGAACTCCACTCAGACTGTCACATGGATCTTCTCCAGGCATTGATATGCACAGGTCAGCTTGTTCTGACAAATGTATATAACCTGCAAGCAACATATTAGATATTTCCACCCTCTCCCAAAGCCCCTTTGTGCCCACTTTTTGGTCACCCTTCTCCATCTCCAGCTTAGCCACTACTGATCTGCTTTGACTCGCAACTCATGAGTTTTATCTGTTCTAGAATATCATATAAACTGAATCATATGGGGTTCTACTTTATACCATATTTTTGTCTCTCATCCACAATAGCATTCCATTCCTTTCGCTTATTTGTTTGGTTTGATTTGGCATAGTATATCTTTGCATGATACTCTAGAACACTTAGCTTACCTTTTAATGTTTTAAATTTGGCTTTTTTTCTACTTAGGATTATAATGGAAAATATTATGAATATTCAATTACAGGTCTTTGTATATGCATATACTTTTTCTTACACAATTGTCAGGAGTTGCTAGGTGACATGTAAATAACTGTTTAAGCTTATAAAAATGAGTGGGATAAGAACTCACCTTCCTATTAACAATGTTGAGAATATTTTCTTTTTTGCTTATGGCTATCTTTTGTCATATCTTTTTGTAATGATGTCTAATTTTCATTAAAATATTTTAAGTAATCAATTATAGTTGTAAGTTTTTATGGGGTATAATCAGATATTTTGATATATGAATATATTTATATATGATGTGAATGAATAGATCAAGCTAATTAATATATTCATCACCACAGTAACCAGCATGTTGTCTTTTGAAGAGCTGAATTTTTAAAATTTGAGATTAGCTATTTATCACACCTTTTCTTTTGTTGTTAGTACATTTGTCTACCTTAAGATTGAAAAGTTGATCTTCTATATTTTCTTCTATATCTTTAAAAAGCTTTTATATTTGGGCCTAATGTCCAGTTAATATTAGTTTTCTTTTTTGGTATGTTCATATGGATATGCAGTTATTTAATTTATTTTTAAATTTTATTTATTTATTTATTCTAATTAGGTATATAATAGGCAGAATGCATTTTCATTTATTGTACACAATTACAGCACAACTTTTCATTTCTCTGGTTGTACACAATGTAGCATCACTCCATATGTGCAGTCATACATGCATCTAGGGCAATGATGTCCATGTCATTCCACCAACTTTCCTGTCCCTATGCCCCTTCATTTCCCCTCCCTCCTCTTTGTCAATTTTTCCTATGCCCCCTCCCCCATTACAGATCAGCATCCACTTACCAGAGAGAACATTGTACATTTGGTTTTGGGGATTGGCTTATTTTAATCAGCATAATATTTTCCAACTTCATCCACTTACCTTCAAATACCATAATTTTATTATCTTTTAATGCTGATTAATATTCTATTTTGTATATGTACCATAATTTCTTTATCCATTCATCTGTGGAAGAGCATCTAGGTTGGTTCTAAAGTTTAGCTATTGTGAATTGAGCTACTATAAACATTGATGTGGCTGTGTCACTGTAGTATGCTGATTTTAAGTACTTTGGGTGTAGACTAAGTAGTGGGATAGCTGTGTCATTGGTTGCACCATTTTGCAGTCCACAAGCAATATATGAGGTGCCTTTTCCCCACATCCTCACCAACACTTATTGTTGTTTGTATTCTTAATAACTGCCTTTCTGACTGGCATGAGATGAAATCTCAGAGTAGTTTCGATTTACAGTTCCCTCATTACTAGAAATGTTGAACATTTTTCCACTGATTGTATATCTTCTAAGAAGTGTCTGTTCACTCCTTAGCCCATTTATTGATTGGGTTGTGTGTGTTTTTGATGTTAAGATTTTTTGAGTTCTGGAGATTACTGCTCTATCTGTCGTGCATGTGGCTAAAATTTGCTCCAAAAATATAGGCTCTCTCTTCACTTCATTGACTGTTTATTTTTCTGAGAAGAAGCTTTTTAGTTTGAATCCATCCCATTTATTAATTATTGATTTTATTTCTTGTGCTTTAGGAGTCTTGTTAAGAAAGACCTCTACAATGAAAATTACAGAATGCTAAAGAAAGAAATTGAAGATCTTGGAAAATGGAAAAATATCCCATGCTCTTGGATAGGCAAGATTAATATTGTCAAAATGGCCATAGTGCTATACAGATTCCATGTTGATTTCAATTAAAATCCCAATGTCATTCCTTAAAAAAGCAATCATGAAACTCATTGAAAAATTAAGAGACCCAGAACAGCCGAAGCAATCCTTAGCAAGAAGAGTGAAAAAGTATGCCCAATTCTTTATCTTGTTGGATATCCAATCATTTTAACATCACTTTTGAAAATATCCTTTCCCCATAAAACTACATTGGCATCTTTAACAGTCTATGTCAGTCTACTTTTTTGGACTCTATTGTTCTATTTTTCTACATGTCTATCCTTACTATTATATCACACTGACTTGATTACTTTAAATTTAAATTAAATTTTGAAATTAGCATAACTGTCAAATTTTATTCTTTTGCCAGATTATTTTTCATTTCTAGGTAATTTGTATTTGCTTACAAATTTTAGAAAGAACTTGTCCATTTCCCTAAAACTTATGCTGAAATTTTGCTTAGGGTTACATTCACAGAATAGACAAATTTTGGAAGAATTGACACATTAACCATAGTGAGGCTTCTATTTTATGTATATTCTACTTTTTACCAATTACTTAGATTCTCTGTAATTTGTCCTAGAAATGCTCTATCATTTTCAGTTCAGCAGTCATTCTGATGCTGCAAAACAAACCATCTCAACGTGTAGAGTTTTAAAAACAATGTTTATTTTGCTTATAGATCTGTAAATAGAGAGCATGGCTTTATTCCTCTCATTGTTAATTGAAGTATCTTAACTGGTGAAGATGGAATAATTTCAAGATTCCTCACTAATATATTTTGCAGTTGATGCTGGCCATTGGCTAAAATGTCATCAGAAGGTATCTGCCAGAATGCTGACATGTGTTTCCTTTATGTGTCCTCGGATTCCTGACAAACAAGTAGCTGATTGCCAACAGAGAATGAGGATGAAATTTAATGTATTTGGGAACTTGTTTTGAAAGTCACATAATATTGTTTTTTAAAATACCATGTTAGTGCAGATATAAACACCACTTATAGAGAGGAAACAGACTCTATCTTTTGGGGAAAGAAATGTCAAAATCAAATTGTAAAAAAGGGATTGGGTTAGCAGATATATTGCTGTGCTCATGTAAGAAAATAAAACTTACTTTATCAACATAGAGATCTTGCACATATATCTTAAGTATTTTGTGATTTTTTTTGCCATTCTAAATGTTTTGAAAGTTTTGTTTTTCTTTCTTCATTCCTAGTATGTAGGAGTACAATTAATGCTACTTTCTATCAAGAGAGGTAGCTGAATGTATTTATTGGTTTTTGTAGCTTTTTGTTACATTTTCAAAAATATTTATTTTTTATAAAAGGCTAAATAAACACAACATTGAAACAACAGGAAATTTACTGGGAATTTTAGCTGTCTTGAGAAGATATTTTGATGAAGCTAGAACTACTATAAAGATAATTTTGTAGTTAGTTAATAGGGTTGCCTCTAGCCATCAATTTAAATTGTTACTTATTTTAAAAAGGAAAAAAAAAATGAACATGCCTTTTATTAGACAGTTTGTAAAAATATCTTGCATGTATGCATAGTTTGTTACAAATATAAAAATATCATTTTAATTTCATGTTTTAAAAGGTCAAAGAATATCTTAATCACTGTATAACAGTACTACTAAATATATCCAGCTAATTAAATGGTTTTATTTTTGGTTTCCTACAATAAGAAAAAGGCTTTAGTTCAACTATCCAGATACTGCTTCCATTTGACAAGATATGAAACAACCTCTGTATGTTTTGGTAACACCGAATTATAAACATAACTTAGATAACTATAACTTTCTGTTATGTATCAAGTTTTCCAATCCAGTAAAATTCAAAATATGAACCACACATCCAATCCAGTGAATGTTTCTATCTTCCTGCTAGCACTGATAAGTGCTACTAGTAGAAAAGGTGAGAATCTTTCCATTTCACAGGTATATATTAACTATCTTTGTGATACACGATTCCTTCCTTGTCTCTCCATGAGGATTTCAGTATTGCATAAGCAATGAACACTTAGGACATTTTGTTTGGGACAGCCTTATAGCCTTATAGCTCTTGCTTCCACATTTATTCCCTTCAGTCTCTTCCTTCTTGTAGTTCCTTTATCTACTTGGACATAATTTAAGGCACTTGCCTTCTAAGTAGATCAGTATTTCACTCTTCCATATTGTTGACTTACCCCACAGGAAATTCTCGTATCCTCATCAAATAAATGTTAAAAATTAAAACCATGAAAATGATGACTCCTGTTTCCATGGTAGGATACTTTAATCTGTCACCTACCTTCATATATCTCCAGATAGGAAGAAGGCACCATATTTTTGTATTCACTTATGGCCCAGACTGTATGATACAGTTATAAAGTGATTTTTAAAATTTTGTTTTGTTTTGTTGTTGTTGTTGTTTAAGGGACTTCAATCTCTGTGAGTGCTTTCCTTGAATCTTCTCTACTTTTTCTTGGTAGGAGAATAATCTTCTTTGCATAAGAAAAACCAAGTGTTTTAAAAGTATTTAAAATTGAAAGATAAAAATTATATGTATTCATCACATATATACCACACTCTTTGGGGGCTGATACCTTGCCACTATGAGATTTCTCTCTTAAATTTTGTAAAGAATCATCTTCTCATGTGGGTTGGAAGCTGGTAGTAGATGATAGCTGAGAAGTGCTTTGATCCATTAGAAAATTCTGGGAGAGTATTTGACAACATCTTAATTCACTTTAGAATAAATATACCATTTATAACCCTTGCATTGACCTCTTGTTTTTTACAGAAATTCTGATGACATAATTTTTTTTTTACTTACCTTACAGGATAAAGTCTGCTAAGATGTGATTTAAGAAATTATTACCCTACACCAGCCTCTCACTATTTTGTTCATGGAAAGTTGTATCATTTCTCTGTTAATATGCACTTCTATACTAACTAATGGTTTATTTACTAGTTTTACTTTTACTATAACATGACAGCATTTATCTTCCATATTAGCAAAATAAAGATTTAACATCTATAAAAGGTCAACACAATACCTATGAAAGGTTCATTTCCATGAAAGAGCCTAAAGCTTTGTCTGGAAAAAGTTGGACATTCTCTACCAACTGAGACCTATCAGAAGAAATAGTTAACAGTTCACAGTTGTAGCTCTGTGGGCTACATACTGGTTTTGAGTTTGCCAACACATCATGCATGTTCTTCACTTCTCTATCTGCAAAGTGATGCATTTTATTGCTCCCAGTTTTCACCACTATAATTTTGAGTTCATTAAGGATTACTTTGCCTTTGTAAGTAAGAAAATATTTTCAATTCATCTGAAAATTAAACAATCTTAATTTTCAGTAATGTAATCTCCCCTACTAGACTAGCCTGGGCTGGGAAGTCATTTTACTGGTTTGTTTGTTTTTTGGGTACTGGGTATTGAAACCAGGGGTCCTTAACCATTGAGCAATATACCAAGCCATTTTTATTTTTTATTTTGAGACAGGGTCTTACTAAGTTACCTAGGGCCTTACTAAGTTTCTGAGGCTGGCTTTGTGATCCTCCTGAGTCACTAGGATTACAGGCATGCACCACCGTTCCCAGCTGTTAGGTTATTTTTGAGAAAATTTTTCATGGATCTTTCCACCTACAGGATCCATAATATCAAGTAATGAATATGGCACTAAATGGTTGATTCTTCAATAAAAAAGCATATATATACATATAATAGGTCTCTCTCTCTCTCTCTCTCTCTCTCTCTCTCTCTCTCTCTCTATATATATATATATATATATATATATATATATATAATTTCTAATGGAATCCTGGGATTCTCAGTTTTAATATAATACACTAATTTACAAATTTCCTCAAATATAAGTGATTGAATGTATAAATGTATCATTGTTATCCTATTGCCAAATACTTAATAATCTATAGAGAGAACCACATACATTGCCTGCCAAATGTTCATGTATTTGACATCTAGAAGAGTATGTTTAGTTTTTGTACTAATACACAGTAGCAGGAAAGTGTGTAAAGTCTACATTCGTGTAAGCAATTTTACATATGAATGAAAGTGTATTTAATTCAATCCCCCTTAGAAATATTTTTCTCTAAATATTGTCTTTTTATTTAACACATGAAGATTTAAAAAATCTTTTTTCTAATGAAAATAGATATGACATTTGTTTTTTTGTTCTATCTTGAGTGTTTCTAAACAATTGCCATTTACTATCTTTTTGCTAGATTGTGTAGCCTCTATCATTTCTTTCTGACATGTGAAGGCTTATTTCTAGATATTAGGCTCCAATAGAGAAATAGATATATGACATTTCCAGAAAGAAGTCCTCTGTGACCTACACAATTTCAGTGCTATTTCAGAATTTATAACAAGTTTATGAAGAAGAATCGATAACCTTAGCTTCTTATAATAAATACTTTATTTTTGATGAAGAAGATTCCACTTTTTGTATGTTCCAAAAGAATAACATTAGACAAGCTATTTACTGCAAGGTATATAAAGGCATCATCCTAAGCATTAAAGTCAGAAAAAAAATTCATTGATCCTGAAAGTTGGCCCAAGGCACCTCCTAAAAACTACCATAAATCCCATTCGTGTTTATTTTTATAGCTCATCTCGGCAGAATTTTTATAAAAGAAAAAATAAAATGTGATTGACGGTCCATCCGGTTATCAACTCCTTGGCTCCAGGCTGAAATGCCTTTAACCTTGGGAGGTGAGCTCAAACCCTTGATATGTCTCAGTTTGTGAAGATTTCTACCCTTCTAGACCCACAGCAAGATCCACTCTTCAAAAAGCACCCTGGAGACTATTCAGTCTTGTAGTTATTAAGGGCTCATATTGCATATAGTATGCCTTTCTTTGTCCTTAGCAGTTGGTTATATTAGAAATTTCCTCTTTAATTTCATATTTTGTTACTATAAAATGGACATTTTTAGTGCACATTAACCCCATAGGTAATGCATTAAAAAATGACTCCATATCTCTTGCTACAGCCTCAAACATGATTCATTATAGCATCTCCAACAGGCCTCTCATCCCAGGAACAGATGGTTTATTGATGTAATGACTGGTCTCTGGGGAGAGAATACTATTTCCATACACAAAAACATAGCACCTGGGGATTCTGTATTGTTTCAGGTTAATATTCTGTCTCAAGAGGTAATATGTGCTGTTATCAAAATGATTATTTAAAGAATTAAGAGACATGAATGCTATGCATATTTTGAAGAAGAGATACAATAATGGGAAAGTTGTCTTAATAGAAATAAATATATTTAAAATAATATACTTTGTTGAACATATGTATGAACACATTGAACAATAATAGAATGAGAGTCCCAATATATATTGGTAGACCCCAATATATATAGGAAATTAATTTGGGAGAGCTATGTATAGAAAATTAATGAAAAATAAACGCAAAGTTATATACTACTCTCAATGGAAGATTTATACTTTAAAAAATAAATGCAATGGGAAATCTTGGAAAAATATTTATATTATAACTCTCTCCCACAAAAGACTATGGTCCAAATAGTTAAAGTATAAATGTGAACAAATAGCAATGTAAATGATTATCTAGTTGGTGAATCATAAACTCATTTTTTAACACAAAGAATTGTGTTTCTATCACAAGGGAAAACAACAGATGTAGCTGTAAATATGTAACATTATAAAACAATTTGCTTCAAAAGTTGATATTTTTAATGAATAATATTCACACAAGTCAATAGGGAAAAACCCTCTAAAGACCAATGGATAGACAGTATTTTTAAACTGTAATACTACTTATGAGCCAGGCACAGTGACACACACCTGTAATCCCAGTGGCTTGGGAGACTGAGGCACGAGGGATCAAGAGTTCAAAGCCAGCCTCAGCAAAAGCCAGGCTGGCTAAGAAACTCAATGAGACCTTGTCTCTAAATAAAATACAAAATAGGGATGTGGATGTGTCTCAGTGATTCAATCCCCAGTTCAACCCCCAGTACCTTTCCCATCATAAAAAATAATACAGATGAAGTCATGGTGAGAAAGATGTATATATATATATATATATATATATATATATATATATATATATATATATATACTGTTGGTGGAATCTTTTTTATTAGAACACCCAAAGCTTCTTTAAAAGATACTTGGGTATATGCCTCAATATCCTAAGTGATCCCATTCTTTTATCCTGTCTTCTGGAATTCTGTTCTAAAGAAATGAATTACAGTAGATGGGGTAGAGAGAGAAGATGGGAGAGGAGGGGAGGGGGGATACTAGAGGATAGGAAAGGTAGCAGAATACAACAGTCACTAATATGGCAGTATGTAAAAATGTGGATGTGTAACCGATGTGATTCTGCAATCTGTATTTGGGGTAAAAATGGGAGTTCATAACCCACTTGATTCTAATGTATGAAATATGATATGTCAAGAGCTTTGTAATGTTGTGAACAACCAATAAAAAAAAAAGAAATTTACAGAGGAAGTTGTCCAGTTCCAGCATTACTAACACTGATAAAAATGCAGAAATAAGTTAGATATGCAACACCTGGTAATAATTAAATAAATTATGATATTACAATTTCATGTTGTGTACCTCTTAATAAAGATATTTATGGAGATTATCTTATCAAGATAGAAAAGAATGTTCATGCTATAATGTCATGTGAGAAGAAATCAGAATACTATGGTGACCATAAACATTTTCCTCACACATGTCTAAATTTATCAGGTGCATATGTAGAACTGTAATTAGTGCATATACACAGTTTTATGCTTCTCATACATGTTGCCCAATTTAGGTCCAGAAATTTTGTGATATTTTATATTCTTATCAGTAGTACTTAGGTGGACTTGTGTGATATCATGTCTGTTTGTACCTGCTCACCCCAGACAATAAATTATGTGTCTTTTTCATGCCTACCTATGTAGAAGTTAAAATATACAAAATATATAAGAAACTCATACAATTCAACAACAAGAAAAAAACAAATGAAAACTACAACTAATCTTATTTAAAAAGTTGGCAGTGGAGTTAATAGGCATTTTTAAAATCAGACATAAAAATGGCTGAAAGTTACTTACCATTATTAAACATCAGAAAGTAACAAAATTACAATGAAGCATCATTTCACAGGAGGGTTATTACCAAAAAAAGACAAGAGATAACAGTTTTTTTAAGGGTATAGAGAAAAAGGACCTTTTACACTATGAATGAAAATGTAAATTGATGTGGAAAACAATACGAGTTGCTCAAAAACATAAAAATGGTACTGTCATATGATCTAGCAATCTAATTACAGAGTAAATATCCAAATGAACTAAAGGGATATTTATTTTATTTTAGAAATGTTTTCTTTTTAGCTATACATAGAGTATACATAGATATACACAGATACACAGTAGAGTGCATTTTGACATATTATATATACATTTAATATAACTTATTCTAATTAGGATCCCATTCTTGTAGTTGTACATGATATGGAGTTTCCTGGTCATGTATTCATAAAAGACCCATTTTTTAAAGTGATAGCTGTGTCCCCATGTTCACTGCAGCATTATTCCCAATAGCCAAGATAGGTGAACAATCCACAGATGAATGAATAAAGAAAATCTAATCCCTTTTCTCTCTCTCTCTCTCTCTCTCTCTCTCTCTCTCTCTCTCTCTCTCACACACACACACACACACACACACACACACACACACACACACACGGGAACCTTCAGCCATGATAAAGAAGGAAATCTTTCCATTTGTGACAACATGGATAAATACCCAGAATATGCTAAGTGAAATAAGCCAGATGGAGAAAGCCAAATTCAATTTTCTATGAGCTTCCTCATATATGAACTCCAAAAACAGATGAATTTACAAAAACAGAGAATAAAATAGTGATTGCTAGTGGGTGGGGAAAATGGAGGATTTTTGAAAGATACTAACTTTCACTTATAAGATGAATTGGTACTGGGGATCTAATGTATAAAGTGTGGTGATGGTATAATATAATTATACAAAATATATATAATTATAACAAATTATAATACATATATAATTATATATTATAGGTATAGAAAGTGTAAAACAGTGATTGTCTAATCTCATATTCAGTAAGTGTCTAAATAAGGCCTTGAAATCAAGTCTGTTATGTTTTGTTTTTCTTTTAAGCTTGAACACACTTTATCTTCAAAGAAATATTGATGTTTCTGATGGGAAAGGGCCTCTTGGCAGTAGGTAAATCTGCAGGCCTCAAAACTTATTAAGGAGTTGATGTACATTTCAAGCCCAAATATAAGGGTAATCCTTAAAAGAATATAATTTTTGACAGAATAAGAGAAATAAAATAATAGATAAAGGGCAGGGTGATTTGTGGTTGAAAAATTTGTAGTAAGATGTAAATGACTGATTAGAGTTAAGATTCATAAAATACTACAAAAAGATAAAAGAGGCTTTCTCTGATTTGAAGATTATACAATGTATACATGTATCAAAACATAACATGGTATCCTGTAAATATATAAAACTTGATATTTTTAACTGACACTTAGGAGTCTAAAAGTTGTGTATATTAACAGAGTTCCATGTAATGCTCCTGTTCATGTATACATTGGGTAAGTTTAAATCAGGTTGGACATATTATGTTCTCAAATATTTAAATCTTCTTCATAGCTAAGCCTTCAAAATCTGAAATGTACAGAATGTCTTTATTACCTATAGACACCCCACTGTGCAATAGCATACTGGGACTTCGTGATCTTATGTAACTAAAACATATTATCCATTGATCAACCTTTCCTCCATCCGCAGCCCCTGTTTTTCCCAGCCTCTTTAACCACCTTTCATCTCTCAACTTCTGTTAGGTCAATTTCTTAGGTTCCCCACGTGAGTGAGGTTATGCAGTACTTGTCTTTCTGTGCCTGGCTTACTTCACTTGACATAAAGATCTCCAGTTCCATCAATCTTGTTGCAAATGGCAGAATGTCATTCTTTGTGTGTGGCTATAGTATCCCACTTGTATATATGTACCATGTTTTCTTTCTTTATCATTTGATGGACAGGTTATTTCCATTTTTTGGTTATTTTCAATAGTGCTACAATGAATGTGAGTGAAGATGTCTCTTTAACATATTGACATCATTTTCTTTGGATATATAGTGGGGTTCCTGAATCATATGATAGGCCTATTTTTGTTTTTTTTGAGGAATCTTCATACTGTTTTTGTAATAATTTACATTCTCAACAACATTGCACAAGGGTTCCCTTTTCTCCATATCCTTTTCCATTCCTTGATATCTTTCGCCTCTTTGTTTATAGATATTTTTACTGGGATGAGATAATACTTCATTGTATGTTGATTCAAAACTTAATTTAAAAACAAAATAAAATTCTCTAAAAGAAAAATTTCTTACCTTTATGATCCAAATCATCAATTCATTGAAATATTGGCTTTAAAGATACAGTATGGGCTGGGGGTGTGGCTCAAGCATTAGCACGCTCGCCTGGCATGTGTGGGGTGCTGTGTTTGATCCTCAGCACCACATTAAAAAAAAAATAAAAACAAAGATGTTGTATCCACTGAAAACTAAAAATAAATAAATATTAAAAAATCTCTCTCTTTTTTTTTTTAAAAAGATATAGTACAACCATTATAGAATAAGATTTTTTTCCATTGACCATTATAGAATAAGATTTTTTTCCATTGACCACAAGAAATACATTTTCTAAAGAGAGTGCATAATTCCTACTCATCATGCCTAATGAGGAAAGAAAGATTCCACACTTGATCTTAGCCAAGTGTATTGGATGTATCATTTGACTTGTCTAATACATCTATATATATATATTGCTGAGATATCTGGCTTATATGTGTCCCAGAGTACTTTTAATTAGAAAATTGACTTTTTTGAAGGTATTTTATATTCATGAAATAACATTTAAGCTCACTCTTGGTGAAAATGCACTTATCTTTTTACTCACTGTCTCTTGTAGTCAGCTTATGACCTGCAAAACAGACAATAAGGACAACCAGTGTTGAAGGCTCAGAGTTGATTTGCACCTGGCAAGAATTTATGTCATAATGTCATTTGTCACACTTAGAATTAAATGTGTTGTGTACCAGTCATTTTAAAATAGTCATTTGAAATGTATTATTCAAGCTTCAGAATTATTTACATTTAATTCCTGTGTTTCTATTGGCTTTTAGGTTTTCATTGATCTGGTGACACTTTATCTCATTTATCTTCATTAGAAAAACAGCTTGATTTTACTCTTTCATTCCCATGTCCTTTGAAAGCAGAATACTGAATTGTCCTTTAAAATACTAAAAGCTATTAAATATAGAAAAAGTTAATTGTCTCATGTCACTAAGAGGGCCAAACTGAGACAATGGAAATAGTTCCTTAAGTTTTGAGGAGACAGATATATAAACCTGATTTAAAAATTGTGCCATATTTACACATTACTTCATTAATTTGTACAATTATTTTAATGTTACCTATCAATAAAATAGATTTAAATCCAAATTCAATTTAAATTATTTAAATTCAATATTTAAATTAAACTTAATTAAAATCAAATTTATTTAATTTAAAATATTTCTTATGAAACATGTTTATTAAACACTCTTGATCGACAAGGTATTACATTTGAAAATAAAGCAATGAGAAAATATCTATGTGTTTATGTGGTTTTCATAATTTCTAAAACTTCAGTGAAGATAACTTGTCATAAGAGTTTACAGGGAACACGGTAATCTTTTTTGCTGATATGAACATTAGAGGCACCTTTACATTCAACACATACTCACCTTATTTTAGAGCCATTGTATTTTTGGATGTTTATTAAAGAAAATTTGATTTTTTTCCTTTTTCCTTTGGTACTGGAGATTGAACCCAGGGGTGCTCTACCAATGTACCAGACTCACTAGCCCTTATTTATTTATTTATTTTTGAAACAGGTTCTTGCTAAGTTGCCCAGGCTGGCCTTAATCTTGTCATCTTCCTGTCTCAGTCACTGGGATTACATGTGTGTGCCACCATGCCACTCAAAAAAGTGAAAATTTATGTTCCTATAAAACCATATGCACTATTATTTTACAGTAGCTTTAATTATAGATACTATTTTAAATAGCAAGAGTATTAGATGTTTTATAAGAGAATATTTTAAATTAAATAAATTTAATTTTAATTAAGTTTGTTTAATCCAAATTTAAAACTACTGCAAATTTGATTATCAGTGAATAAGTAAAGAAGATAAACAAACCAAAGAAACCAAAGTAACAAAGTGTTGGTGAACCCAAGGACATAGATGAATCTTAGTATCAATGTTTAGTGACAGAATCTAGAAATAAAGCATTGCACACTGCAAAATTACATTTATATATGTTTACATTTATGCAAAAGTAATTATGATGACAAAGTTGCCAGTGGTTGTAGCTGATGGCTGATGGTGAAGGAGGGATGGATTATACTGGAGTAAGGAACTATTCCCATCTTCATTTTGTGGCTGTTTACAACCCTGTACGCAATCGTCACAACACATTTAATTCTAAATGGATGCAGTGCACTGTTTATAAATTATCTCAAAATAAACTTGATAGAAGTTAAAAGGAAAGTTCAATTCTTTTTTTAAAAAGCTTATATCCAATTATTCTTGCTTAGTAATCATTGCCATACATCCCAACACAGAAACACAGACAAATCAAATAACTAATGATGGTACTGCTGGTTATCAGTGATGAGTTCTGCTTCCTCAAGTGTTGAAGTTTGAACATTAGACAAGTGGCCCAGGCAAGCATACAAAGCAAGTTTTATTTTAAAAATATTAACTCAAGACTTCTCCTGGGAGGGAGAGGGGGCCATAGCTGGTGTCCTGGTATCCCAAGAAGTAAGAGCATCCTGCCCCTTTCATACATTTTAGGTTTTCTTTGTTCTCTTTCCCTCTTCCCCCTTCTCTCTCTCCTTCCTGTGTAAGTGATTAAGCCCAGGAGATGCTGGTGGGATGAAGATAAGAAGCAGGTGGGCTGGAAAGACCAAGGTGGAGTGGTCAAGGCAGGAAGGGAGCTGAAGCCCAGGAAATATTAATTAGCAGATCTCTCTCTGCTCAGGGGGTGCTTCATTAACAACCTTCTGGGAGGGATAGTAGAGGCAGGTAATCTTGGCAATCAAAGCTCTTTGGATGCACTAACTCTCCAATTTTCCAGGGTCAGTCTCCAACTTTCAGGACCCAAATAGGCCTCCATTTTCTCGATCCAATCTGATCACCTAATTCTTATTTCAATGATAGATGAGAACTTTTGATATTTCATGAATCTTTTGTTGATAATTTATATGGGAAAAACTTTTATTGTATATTATATTGTATTATATATTGTATATTTATTTACAGTTTCCATAGTGGCAACTATTAACTCATAACGAGAGAATATAGACTATCATTAATATGATTTTTTCATAAGTTTAACAAAAACCATTAGAATAAGGGGAGAAACAAAGAACATTAAAAAGAGTGAAATCCAATAATAATTTGTGCAAAAATATTTTGTAGATATATTTTTTAAATAATGTAAAATAATCATATATTCAACACAAACAGCAGAAATCATATAAAATATTAAAAATTTATCAAACTGAAATAAAATATATATGAAAAAATCCCATTGATAAAAATTTAAGATGAAATAGGTTGAATATTGAACACAGAATGTTCATTGACTCAAAAGTACTTTTCTAATGGAAAATTCACAAAAATAAATTTAAATTATATATATATATATATAATTTGACAAAAGAAAGTTTAGATTTGCAATAATGTGAAGTTATATAAAACAATTCTTAATATACTGACAGTAAATGACTCTAATGTCATTTTTTGCAGCCAATTCTATTTTAAAAATTTTGATAATTTTCATAAGATCAGAAGAAGAAGGATCCTACAGCGTAAGAATCCTAATTGAATATAAGCAAGAAGTTAATCTCAAAACCTGAGATAGTTAACTTTGTGTACTTACTGTTTAGATTAATATGAACTACTGATTAAACAAAATGTAGATTAAATCACACCTCCCCCTCGAGATCCTGGGACTGTCCAGGAGATGGCACTAAAGCACTTTGTTTTATAGTCCAGACAGCAAATCTATAAGCCACAGGTTATTTTAGTAATGCATTATATAATACTGAGTGAATTAAACAACCTGTTTGGTCCACATATAATCTACAACAATTTACCACACACATTGAGATTATTATTTCTTTTGGTGTGTATTGAAAATGTGACATGTTCTACCTTGGTGTTATATGACTTTAATGAATGTCCTCTTTCATTTTGCAATTATGTTTAAGAAACAATCTAATATTATAAAAGAAAGCATAAATATTTCTGAATCAAAATGTGAGAAGTTGCAGTATTTAATAAATAATAATAAACTGTGACAATGCCAGGTAAGATCAAATTTGATATGATGTACATTGGTGATTAAATTTAGAGTTACTGGGATTTTATCTAATATTCTGTAATATTTGTGGATTTAATAAATATATACATATTTCTATATAAAAAATAGTCATATATAGGAAGGAAGAAATTCTGACTTTTCCACATCAATAAGATATGGAATGAACTCTTGCAATGACATAGCATTAAATTTTTTTAAAAAAATGTTTTTGCTTTCTTATACAATTGTACTATATTCTTATGTGATCATATGTATCTATTTCCTTGCCAAAGCTTTATGAAGGAAGTTGGATGCTTATTCATTAGTATGACTCAGAGAAATATTTATTAATCATTAGTTTTATACCAGGCATTATAAGTGACTCTACTTGTATAAAAATGAGTAAAAATAATCATTGATCTTGAGGGACTGAGAGTCTTATATAAGGTCAGTGTGTGAAGTTATATTAATTTAAGGTTTTTGACAATGCTGAGGCCTGAATAAGGAAGGGTTTGTTGTAATTTTTAGGAATTTAAAAGGTATCCATAGAAACTGTTTGAGGTCTCTACAGTTGTAGTTATGTTCAGAGGAAATAGTGATTACACCAAGAACAATCATCAAGAACCTTCCCATAAAAAGTCCAACTTTACTGAAAATAAGACTTTGCCAGAACTTAGCTCTGACACTAAATCCCTATTAAGGAAGAAAACCCCTGGAAGGGAAAAGAAAAAAAATATATATGTATACACACACACACACACACACACACACACACACACGTATCAGTAGGGATCAGGCTTTCAAGGAAAATAAGTCAGGAATGCTGTGGCCAGAGAGGGAAAAAGGAGTCTAAATGAAAAAATAAAAGAAATCCTCAGGGCTATACACTTGGGTAGGTCACAAACTGAAGACAGAGGTCCAATGGAATACTGAGATTTAATCAGAGGGCTTTATCCTTCCCAGGAATTATTACCACACTGCCAAGAGTCCAGGAGGACAACAATGGATTGCAGCCCAAAGAACCACAAAATGCAAATGCTTTGAGGAGTGCAAGAGAGCACAAAGTCAAGAGTGGTGTCAAAAAAGGAAAGTATAGGAATTGAAGCTTCTGGCAAGTGTAGCTATAGCCAACATTAAACACAGCCCACCTCCTAGCCATATTAGCATGAATTCTTACATTAACAATTTATTTATCTCATCTCTGTTATCCATACAGCATGTCCAACTGTCAACAACAAAAACAAAAACAAAAAATCATTAAGACATACCAAAAAAAATTACATTGAGATACAAAGTCATCTTGGGAAATAAACTCATTTATGACATGGAAGTTAGAATTTCGAGGCAGAGTATTTAAAAATCTATGCTTATTTTGGTAAGAATTCTAATGAGGAAAAGAAAGTAGAGAACCTGTAAACAAACAGATAAGAACAGATACAAATACTCTTAAGAAAGAATCAAAGGAAATGCTAAAAATTGAAAATCATAGTAGCAGAAATGAAGAATATCTTAGATGAATGTGCTCATCAGTGATGTGACATGGCTAAAAAAAGAATCATTGAACTTGAAGATAGGTTAACAGGAATATCCAAAACTAGAATGCTAAGAGAATTGTTGCTGTCAGATCTCATGAACAATATTAAAAGAAGTTCTGTAGGCACAGTGAAAACTGTGTATGTCAGACCTGGATCTAAAAAAAAGAAAGAGAAAGCATCAGAGAAAACCGAAAATCATAGTGTTTCCTTATTCTTAATTGATTCAAACATAGTAAATTAATTATATGATAATAATTATGTAAAGTAGTACTAGTAGCTATTAAATGATTCTGATGAATAGACATGCAGAAGGAATGATGGTGATATCACAAAAATTCAGCATGATATATACATTTCACCTGAGTGTATTATTCAACTATATAATAAAATAAATAAAAGATGCACTGCTGTGTTTGGAGCAGAATTTGTTACATGAAATGAAATTATACTACTTAAAAATATGTATTGTGAGCTCTAGGGCATCAACTAAAATTATTTTTTTAAAAGTATTTCTAACCTAAGTGAGCAAACATGCTAATTTAGCATAGAAAATGGTCAATTAACCCAGACAAGGCAGAAAAAAAAGAAGAAATAATAAAATAAGAACAACTCCAATGAATATAAATCTGTTACTAATATATCAGTAACAGACTGACATATTAGTATAGTAATTAGTAATGTATAAAAATAATTTTAAATGTCAAAATTAATAATGTATAAAATTATTTAAATGTGAATGTGCAAATAGCAAGAGTTGAAAGATATATTATCAACTGATTAAATAAAAAACCAATTATCTATTGCCTAAAAGAAATCTACGTAAATATGAAGACTCAGAGGATAAAAACAATGAGTTGGAAGAATGTATACAGTGATATACTAATTGAAAGCTCAAGGAGCTATGCTAATATTATAAAGGAAGATTTTAGAATAAGAAATATTATCATGAACAATGATGGACATTATATAATGATAAAAGTAGTAAGAGCTCTAAGAATACATAACACTCCTTAATATATATGCAACTAATATATATGCAAGAACATAAAAATATGTGAGGCAGGGGCTGGGGTCATAGCTCAGAAGTAGAGCACTTGCCTGGCACATGTGAGGCACTGGCTCCAATCCTCAGCATCACATACAAATAAATAAATAAAATAAAGGTATTGTGTCTTGTCTACAACTAAAAAATATGTGTGTGTATGTACACACACACACACACATATATGAGACAAAAGCTGATTAAGTTGAAAAAAAGACAATTCACTATTATGGGAGATTCCACTATTCCTGTTCAGTAATTGACAGATCCTACAGGCAGAAAATTAATAAAGATACAGTTCACTTGAACTTCACTGTCAATCAACTTGATCTGATTAACATAGAGTTACATTATGACTCATCACTTTTACACACATACAATCTCTCTCTCTCACACACATACATACATACACACACACATACACCCCTAAGAGAAGTGGTAAATGTCCATACAAAAATTTATTTACAGATATTCATAACTGCTCCATACCACAATAGCCTAAAAGTTGATACCCAATAAATTTGTTTTGGTTGCGTTGAATAAATAATTTATTTAAATAACTAAATAAAATGTGAAATATCTTAAAATATAATATTATTTTATAATAAAAAGAATGAATTACTAATATGATAATGAAACAACACAGAGGTACCTTGAAAACTTTAGGTTAAGTACAAGAAATCTTGTTATGAAGAATCTTGGTTTGTGTGATTCTCTTAATGTAAAATGTTGATAATACATAGATTCATAAAGTTCCTAAGTATCTTAGTGTTTTCCTATGTCACAGGTATTGAAGATATAGAGAGTGTTATAGCTAGGAAATATGAGCATTTAAAATATTTAAAATTAGTTGGTCATTGCCACAACTCTGAATGTACCAAAACTTACAATAATTGGTGATGTTTTGTGAAATTAGTGATATATTTCTCAATAAAATTATTTTATTTATATGTTATTTATCAAGTAGCAATTCAATCATTCTCTTTTGATAATGTTGAAAACAAATACAAAGAAATAGCATGAAAAGTAAAGGCTGAGCTTTGGAAAGCAGCAGACATTTGCCACATGTAGCCATTTAAATTAAAATTACTTAAAATTAAATAAAATTCAGTTCCTCTGTTAAACTGTCATAATTCAAATACCAGCAACCACACATGACCATTGGCTAATATATTTGACAGTGTACAGTTACAAAAATTTTCAGTATTGCAGCAAGTTCTCTTGGACAGTTCTTACAGAGAGGATCAAGTTCAAACTCCCTTGTCTGGCACAGACCCTTTCAGATACGTGTCCAGTGCACTTTTCTAGCCTCTGCCTGTAATGCAGCTCTTCCCAGGTGCCCGACTATATAGGCTCCTCTCTTCAGTGCAAACTTTTTCCAGGCACTGTCTTTCCAAATATGTTCCCACTTTCTATTAAGAAAACCACTTATCTTCCATAATTTTACTCATGCTATGCCTTCACTTTGAAGGCATCTCTGACTTCTAGAAGCAAGACTCATTATTCATATATATATATATATATATATATATATATATATATATATATATGCTGTCATTATTCTTTGCATATATATTTAAGAGTACACCTTTCCATTTACCTTACATTAATATGTTAAATGTTTTTCCTTTAGTTGTGTGATTCTAGGATGTGTACTTGTTTTTATCCCCATAGTCTAAATGTCTATATGGCTCATATTCCATTACAAATCTATTCATCTAAGAATATTCATTTCTGTATCAGAGCATTTTAACTCTTCTAAAATAGGTTATATTATAGTATTACAGATTTTTTTGTGTTTATTTTTGGAGTTTACATATTATAGACAATTTTAAACTTATATATGAGTACTACTCCAAAAGTTTATTATTGAATTAGTTGTTTTGAAATGAATATTTCTTTTCCTATAAAACTGCAGCTCTAAATATGTAAATCTCAAGATAGACAAAGTTCATTGAATATGTAATTTCTTAAAATATGATAATTAATGGCATATTTGCAAATCTATATCTAATAAGGAGCAAATAATACAGAATATATGAATCAATGCAAAAATTCAATAGCAAAATAACAAACAGACTGATTTAAAATGGGTAATAAACCAAATAGACATTTTCTTTCAAAAGAAGACATAGAAATCACAGGCTAGTATTTGAAAACATGTTTAAAATCACTAATCATCAGGGAAAGGCAAATTAAAACTTCAAAAAGAATGTCACTCCAGTGGAAATGGCTACTATCAAAAAGACAAAGCTAAATTATGGTGAGGATATAAAGAAAAAGATCCCTTGCACACTTACGATTACAATTTAAATTAGTACAATCATTATTGAAAGTGATATGGAGGTTCCTCAAAAAACTAAAAATAGGACTACCATATGATCCAGCAATCCCACCACTGGTTATATGTCCAAAGGAAATGAAATCAGTATTAAAAAGGAAACAACTTCTCTGTGAGTTTTGATTGAATTTTATCAGAAACACATCTCTATGGATTTTGAACTCCTATAGGCTATGGAAGAGGTAAGAAATGTGCAGGAAGAGAAAGGGAGATATGGTCTCTTTCTTGCTAAGATATAATACATGGGTTGCAGATATATTGCAATCATGTGAAAACATTTCAGAAATGTAGCTCTACTGAGTAAGAATCTTTGTCTTAACAAGATTCTCAAGTAAGAAAGTCTTGGGTTGGGATTGTAGCTCAGTGTTAGAGTGCTTGCCTCACACACATGAGGCCCTGGTTTCAATCCTCAGCACCACATAAAAAAATAAACAAAAAAAATAAAGATTAAAAAAAGTCTTTTGTTCAAGAAGCATTGATGATCTAGATTTTTTTCTACAACTCTTTTATAAGTGTATAATCAAATGAATATATTCCTGTGAATATCTATGAAGAAAAAAATTATTCAGGAGTACTTATTTTTTATAAGTATCAATTTGTAAACAGAAGAATATTTCTCCTTCAGAGAGTTGAGAAAGAACTCAGGACTTAGGCTCTTTTACTATCTATTGGTATATGAGCCTCTTGTAATGCTAAAAATGCATTTTATAAAGATAAAGTGCTTACAGAAATATAAAATGCATGACAATTATTTTATTTAACACATTGATTTTTGAAGGAACAGTAACATCTTACAACTAATTCAAATCACACACACATAAACCATCAGGAAAATTGAAATAAAATTACAAGTCAAGCAGAATGTGATCAGATATACAAGACACTTGCCAATTTCATCAGCAATTGACAAAATTATTTTTATGTCTACAAGATGAATAATTAATGTTAATTATAATTTTTATATTACAATGCAACTTATATATGGTAAGAATCCTATATAATGAAGGAACCTAAAATGGTAAGGAAGTAGAGCACCCTTTGATCAATCTGTCCATTTCAAAGTCACAAGTTTTCCTCAGTGTAATTCAGGGAATATGCCTATGATCATTCAAAAACTTATAAATTTAAACATGATTAAAATTGCTCAATTTACTTTAAAAATAAATAATGATAATATGCACTACTTGTGCTTATCTTTTTGTGTACTTTAGAACAAAGTATTTGAGCTTTCATGGTTAATTAAAATAAGTTAAAATGTGTAACAATGGTTGTTTATCAAAATTCTAGTAAAATACCTTTTTAATATTGTAAAAATGGATATTAACTTTATATAAAGTTTTCTAACAAATATATTTGATTCTATAAATACACACATACATACATACACATAAATATAGTATTATGGATTTTATGATCAACATGGGATACATTTCAGTTTTTATTTCACCAGATTCAGTTGACATTTATTTTAGTCAAATATGCCCAATTAGGGCTGGTGTTGTGGCTCAGAGGTAGAACACTTGCCTAGCATGCATGAGGCACTGGGTTTGATGCTCAGCACCACATAAAAATAAAATAAAGGTATTGTGTCCACCTACAACTAAAAAAATAATATCAAAAATGTTAAAATAGCTAAATAGAAACAAACAAACAAAATAACATCTCCTGAATGTGTGTTGAATGTTTGTGAAAATGATGACAATCTGAATTCAGAAATACATGCATTCCTGTCTTTGATACAATTAGGGCATATTCATTTCATGTTACCTACAGATTGAAAATAACTTTGAATACCTGACTTCACTGTTTTCTGGCTGATATTCTAAGGACTTTTAATAAAAATTAGCAAAGCAAAACATAATAGATAAATGCTATCTTCTAGTTCAATTTTTACACAGGTTGAGATATATTTCTCTCTTGGTAACTCATTACCGTTAGAATTAGCTGGCTTTATACAGATGACTTATTGGAAAATACCTTACCTAACCTTTATTAATGTTATTCATATCTATTGAATTATGTTTTGAATTTTCTAGAGGGAAATTTAACCTTGAAAGAATATGTGCTGAATGGGTTTTTTCATGCAAATATCTCCAAAGACTGAAAATAAATAAATTATAACTATAAGCAGAACAGAAAAGGAAGATCTAAAAATAACTTTCATCCTTACTTTGAGTTACACTATTAATATTCAACACTTCACTGTGCTCTATTTGGCCTGTTACTTAAAAAAAATTTAAACAATATTAAAAAATATTTTAAAGAATATTAACTGAATAATGGTACAAGGCCAAAGTCTTTTGACTTTTAACTGAAAACTAAACTTAATATAAAACTGAGTCAAATATGAGAACTCCAATTTTTTATGAAATAATTTTTGCTGATTATAGGTTATTAATGTTTTTGTTAAAAATATTTTTCCTTTTGAAAATAACAGACATGAAGTTGAATTTATTTAAGATTTTATTAGGTATACCTATTAATATACCCGTGATGTAAATGGCTACCATAAGACACATGGTTTCAGAATGATGGTTTGTTAACCATCTATGACCAGATAAATTAGAAGTTCTCATTATAGTACAGACAAATTTCTAAAGCATTACAGGATTTCAGAATTAAATGTGCCCATAATTACATCCCATCATTATTACGTAGTATTTATTTTCCTAACTAAGGCATTCCCAAATTCAAATATTCCAGTGGTTTTTTTATGGTTTTATCCTCCATCTGGCATCAAAATGCTCTATAAGGTTCCTCTTTTCCTGGCTTATTTCTCCCTGTCTAGAGATTGTGTTGTACTCTTTTGGTGGTATACTCAAGTAATGAAACTTAGACCTGTTTTCCCTGATCTTACTCAGTATCTCCCATATTCCTGTCTTTCATGTTACTGGTCTCATAATCTGAACTGCCTCATTTTTTCATCTCTAATTGAAACTCTACAAAACACCTTACAAATATTTTCATAAAAGTCTTTTCCTTAGTCAGGATTCACCCCATCACTGGATTGCTTTTACTCTCTTAATACCTATGCTCTGTCCCCTACAAGTTGGTCAGAGTGACTCTATAGATATGTAACTGATCCCTTTAAATGTTGGCCCTACCTGCTCCTTTGTTTTGCACACAGTAGAATCTTTACCTGTAATTGTTTAATTGAATGATACCAATTTGATCACTAGGAAAATCCAATTATATTACAAAGATTGATTTAAGTCTGTTAGCAAATAGTCCTGAGAGTTCTCTGGGGCTTTTATACTTGTTTTTCACAGTACCCTTTGCAATTATTACTACTCTGGCTTAAAGAACATGTTTATAAATATCCATTTGGGGAACTCCCGTCTTAACTTCAGAGTAGGGTAGACAAGTTAAATGTGTGATCTGGGCAACAAAATCTCAGAAATGCATTTGATTTTGAAGAAGGTCTTGTTTAATTTGAGGGCTACTGATTGTATCAATATGCTTACAGAAACTTAATTTTGTCACATTCAACTTTGCATAAAAATATGAAAGCACTAATTATATTAATGAGAAAAGATCTTTGGAGAATTAACAAACAGATAAAGAAAATTTAAAGTTGCATTACACAATTACAAATTGCTATTTCTAAAGTATCTAAAAGTACAATAAAAGTAGTCTTTGTTCTGAAACAATATATAGTAGTTTATACTTTTCATAGCTTTATACATAATTAGACTTTAATAAATGTTTCTTATTTCATGCATATTGCTCATTTCATCCTGAGAATAGTTGATTATGTATGCTGTGTTTTCAATTTCCACTTTTCATAAAAGAAAACTATTTTTAAAGAAATAAAGTTATTAAGCTCAAATGAATGTAACAGTAAATATTGAAAGTAGGTACACTTAGGTGTGCTGTTGAAAGTGTGGTCCCCAGATGGGAAGCTTTAAAGCTATTTAGAAATATGTGAGAAGTGCAGGTACCCATTCCTGATGTATTCATTCAGGATCTTCATTTTAACAAGGTGTCCAGGAGGTCCCTTTGCAAATTAGAATTTGAGACATATATAAAAAATATCATCACTTTTTAAAAATTGGGAATAAATAATGGACAAGAAGATCTGAATAGATATTTCTCAAAAAAGATGTATACATTGCAGTAAGCATATTAAAATATTCAATATAATTATTCATCAGGGAAATGTAAATTAAACTGACAATGAGATATCACTTGATACCAGTTAGACTAGCTTTTATCAAAAAGGCAAAGGTTAACAAGTATTGGTGGAGAAAGAACTCCTGTTAGTCTTCAGGGGAATGTGGATTAGTATTGGCATTACGGAAAATGGTATTCAGGTTCCTCAAAAATTCGAATAGTAGGAATACTATATTATCCAGAAATCCCATTAACAAGTATATATCCAAAGTAGTTAAAATAAGTAGGTCAAAGATCCGTCTGCATTTTAATGTTTATTGCAGCACTCTTCAAAGGTTAAGATATGTTATCTATCTAGGTGTCCATAGATTGATGAATGTGTGAAGAATACGTGGTATATAAATGCACAATGAGATACTTTTCAGCTTTAAAAAATAAGGAAATCTGGTCGTTTTTGACAGTATGGATGAACCTGAAGGACATTCTAAGCATATAAACTAGAGAAAGACAAATGCTATACAATTCCACATATATATGAATTCTAAAGGGTTGAATTACTATGATTAGACACAAGAATGACTACTGGATATGGAGTTAAGAAAAATGAAAAGAAGTTAGAGAACAGAAAATTTATATAGGTAGGAGGAATACACTCAAGAGAAAACAATTGAAAAAAAATGAAATATAAAACAGAAATCAGATATGGTGAGGCTAACAGATGAGTAAACAGCTGCCCTTGATAAGATAGTTTGTCACAGTTCTCAAGAAAAGTACATTCCAGCCATGGGACTATTCAGGGAAGCACCAGGGCCATTAGTAGTCAGAGGGAACAGGGGAAAACATAGGTAAGAACCCTTATTGTGGCTTCTGTCAGAAAGACAAGGGAAGGCTGGGTAAATAATTTAGGATCGCCAATTTGAATAAATTTAGGAGCCACTGAGAGGCAGAGACTGCTTCTAGCTGTCTAGTATCAAGCCCTGGGGTGATTAGGCTGGAATATGAGTCCAGTAAAGGAATTGATGGGTGTGTGGGTTCTTGATTGGTTTGTAAATAAAGGCATGGTCTTTAATAGTAAATAAGTGTGTTGTTTACTCTGCAATATGTGAAAAACTAAGTTTTTCTAACTTTTTTTTTTTTGCCAATTCTTGGTATTTCAGAATTTCTAATTCTAGCTATTTACATAGTAGGATTTGTTTGCTGTTTTACTTCATTTTACTTTTTAAATTGGTAAACTTTATTCCTTGGAACAGGTTTAACTTTATCTATAGAAAAAAGTAAGTAAGCAGAAAGTATAGAGTTTCTACATACCCTCTCCTTACACAGAAAGTTGGCATACTAATAATATCTTACTTTTATGTCATTCATTTGTTATAATTGATGACTTATAATCTAATCAATGCCTTTTATTAAAGTTCATAATTTATAGTAGGCTTCATTATTGTTATTGTATATGGATTTCTAATTTTGTTTTGTTTTCCTTATACTATTTTTGGTTAGCTTTTGTGTTGGGAATTATTGCCTAATAAATTTTTTTTTTGTCTTCTCATTTACTTTTGGAAAGAGTTCATTAAAAAAAAATGTACACTGGCATTGTGGATTTTACATTGTCCCTTAGATTTTCTTTATTGTTATCATATTTCATCACAAGAATCATCATCACTGCATTTACATATTCACAAGTGTTTCATACATCTTAATCTTGCACCAAAGACAGTTTAGTAATACCTGTTTCTTAAGTAATACCAGCACAATTTTAAAAAAAAGTTTCACATAATAGCCACACCTATATTTAAAAAAAAATGGCATAAAATCTGTGATGATTATGCTGTGAGATATGGTAATTATTTGTTCCCTTGGAGAGTATTGAGTTTTGTTGCAGAGTAAAATGAAATATAAAGGCAGGGACAAAGCAGCCTTTAGTCTAGTCAATTTAATCTTATTACTGAGTTGATTCCCTCCTTAGAACTCTCTTGACTGCTCTGTGCATTACAAGGTGTGCCCTCTCTGTTATTGAGGACACAAGCATTTAGCTTTGTTTTTGTTCTGTTTCCCTGCTTTGGAGTCTGGTAACTATCTCCTGAAGTTAGTGGGAGCAATTGCAGGTCTTATTTAAATTTTTGCATATTTTTAGAGACCACAGTCCCATATTGCCTCTCTGTCAATGGAAAATTACAAAAAATTCATATATTTTTGGTGTTTCTAATTATTATTACAGGGGGACAATTTCTACAGCAGGTCATAATTAATGAGTGGAAGCAATAAAAATACTTTTATTTCTATGACATATCTTGTCGTTAAGGCTGTTCTGCAATATAAAAATTTTTTGGAGTTTATTTTGTAATATAATACCAAATAAAACATAATATTTAATAATATAAGCATAATGTTTAAGCCTTATAGCAAGATATATTAATTATTTTATAGTAAAGTTGGAAAATATTCATATAGATTAAGACACTTTGGAGAGAAAAGATAACTGTGTTAAGTGAAAATATTAGATTAAAACAGCCTGGGTAGCTCCATCAGTGCTTCTCAGGCATTTCTAATGCTAAGATATACACTATGCCAGTAAGGTAAGGAAGGATAACTATTAATGAGAATGTGGCCAGTTGTCATTACTCAAAGCAATCATTAAAGGAATATTATGGGATAGGACTTCTTTTCCACACATTAATAAATAACCATTAAATAAAAAGTATAGGATCAAAGATAAAAGAAAGTTAATTTGGTTTTGCAGTTTGCTTTTTCTCCCCAGTGCTTAGCAGTACGTTTTTGTTAAAAAGTAAAGTTAAATAGTGAGAAAGCAAAAGACAAGAAATTCTGATAACCCGGCAGCAGCTTAGGGAAATGCAAAAGGAAATTTATTTAATCCTTTCTAAATTTTGAAGGGGTTATTTACACCCACAAATTTTTATATGAGCTTTAAGTTTTAAATAAAAACATTATATATCTCAAAATAGTTAATGGAAGGAATTTGAATTTCCTCACCCAAAAGAAATAAGGTGATAAATATATTCCAATTACCCTGAGTTGGTCAATACCCAAAGTACACATGAAGTAAAAGGCCATTTATATCTTGTGAATATCTACAGACATTATATGTCAATCAAAAAGTTGTAAAAATGTTTAAAAATAAAAATGAAACCTGTTTTCTAAGAAATGAAAAGTAAAAATTAGCACTACGATATATATATTGCCTCAAGCTAAAATTTCCCTTTCACTATAAAAAAGAATCATACATTTTCTTTATAGAAAATATATCATCCAATATTTTTATATTATTTTTAGCTCATGTATTACCCTACTTTCACTAATTTATCTTGGTTTTGAGTATATCATTATTATTAGTATATTTTCAAGAATAAAAATGTGTCATGCCAATTTAAAGTTGTCATAAGAGAGTAATTTGTGTGGCAGAGAAAATATATTATTATGAAAGAAATAATAACTGGTTACAACTACATTATGGCAAATGTTCTATAAAGGATAAAATGTCATTAAATACAAACTATGAATATCTTATTAAAACAGAATATAAACATACCACATTAGTCTAAGTTGTTCTCATAACTTCTATCAGAATCACCCTGAGGTCTTATAAAACAGATTGATGAGTGCTGAGTTTCTGATTCAGTTGCTCCCAACTTGATGTCATTGGTCTAGGGAGCACACCTTGAGAACTAAGGTTAGAAACGTGTTTCTTTTGAAGCCATGTAGCAATGTGTCATAAATATATCTGATGTGCGTATAATTTTGGTTAATAGGCTTTTTTCATTCAAAGCATTGGAATGAATAATAAATTACCTGATTAAAATAATGACAGAAAATGTGTAAACATAGTTTTGCAAAAGAAGCAATAATAATGCAAGGCTCCAGAATTGTTTATAGAACTACAACATTATCACTGTATTAAATAATTTCTAAGTAAAAATGCCTTAGTCTCAGAGGCATTAACATCCAAAGGTAATTCAGAATAATATATAACTATTGCATTCTTTATACAACTCATCTACAGCAAAAATTTTTTCTTCTTGAAATAAAGTCTTGAAGATACATTTTATTTTGCTTCGATTCCCCCTCCTCCTAACATTCACATTAATACTTTTTCAATTTTTCTGTCACTTTTAAGAAAAATGTTATCTTGTATCTCATTATATAATTTTTGAACTTTAACTTTCTTTACAAGATTATGTATTAGATTAATTGGCATAGAACCGCACATCTTTCATTTCATTCAAGTATGCCTGATATAGATATCTCAAAAGGATAATTGAAGAAGAAATTAATTTTCCTTTTGGGGGTATTTTTCATAACCAGAACTTAATAAAAGCTAGGATTCAATTTTAATTACATGAAAATTATTTGAAATGAAATCTATAAAGTGATGCCAAAAGCCTTGCTATAGAAGAGTGACTTTCTCATTTAAAAAGTGCTATTAGCTCTCATTTCCTATGAGATCAAACTCAAACTTTTCATCTCTGTCAAACTAAATTCACATTTCCTCAAGCTGTCCTACTGCGCTTTCAATTATTTGTATCATTCTAGAGGTGCTGATTTACAAATTCAGCAAATCAGTGCTCACTTCTGCATAATTTCAAATATATCCTTGCTTCTTTTCACACATAGAATGTTATCTTTTTTTCCATTTCATAAACATAATCTGCAGTTAATAGAAGGATTATTTCCAGTTCTAAATGCTCTAAGAAGCATACCTTGATAATTCTCAAGAACTTGTTTATTTCTCATCTGACTCTGCATAGAAATTATTTTTCTTAATATATATTTAAAACCTAATGGTAACATTTTTACAGGTCTTATGTTTGCTGTTTTTTTAATCTCTCATTATTTCTTATGTATTATAGTCTTCCATAGGAATCTTTCTCAAAGTCAGGTATTATACTAAATGTTTTTTATGTTCTATAGAGTTCCACAAAAATAGCAAAATTAATAGTCATTCCAAAATCTTGTACTAAATTGAATTAGGAATTAGCCTTCTCAAAAAAAAAAAAGATAGATGAATCAGAATCATTTGTCATTAAGTGAATGTATCCAGTATGTTGAAATGGAATAAAAAAATAGGCTTAACAAATGTTATGAAATACGATTGACAGGGAGAAGGATTGAATTTCTCGAGTTCAGTGTTTTTAGTTTGTAGGAGTTTCTTTGTAGATTTTCAAAAGCAGAAGTTATTTCATTTTTTGAAGTCATTTCAGTGTGATTCTAAAGGGGAAGTAAAGGGATATTTGCTAGTAATCCCTCAAATGTCTTCTATTTCTACAACTATATGCTTTAAAAGAATTTCAGGACAGCTATTATTCTTGTAACAAATGGAAGGGAGTCGAATTTAAAATGGTCAAGGTTACTTCCTGTGTATTATGTTTTACCTCTAAAATCATTCTACAGTGTGTTTTTGCATCCAGTACATTATTGTGTGATAACACAAAGAAGATATTAGCAACGTCTGTCACTTACTGTGACATCAGTTTTTTTTATCATGTCATCTGTGATAATATTAGAATTTTAATTAAAAGGGTAATTATTGCTAGTGAATGCTCATGAATAAAAACTATTTTCTATTTGAACATAATAAAAGGATCGCCAATGTGGGAATGATCTTGCAGAGTTTTAATGACTTTGCTTTCTGCTCTTTCTTCAAATTATTACTTTCTAAATAGAATATTATGGCATATGATATATGGTCAAATTTACTGAGTTCTTTTTTGCAAAAATTGATGATGCTAAAATTTTGAGTCAAAAGGAAATAACAATTAACTTTTTTCATAATAAATTTCAAGTATAGGAAATTACTATGTATGTATATATATGTATATAAAGCATATGTGTGTGTGTGTGTGTGTGTGTGTGTGTGTGTGTGTGTAAAACAAAATGTTCTATACAATTGCACATATATGGGGATCTTCCTGGCTAATTTATTATTTGTTGTTCATATATTGTTATTCCCAAGATATCAGAGTCTATTCGATGTATACCCGCAACTGAAAGAAGATCATGATTCTCACATATATGTTCAAAATATCTTCTTTAGGATCTTGTAGTGATTTCAAATATTTCATAAAAGCCACATGGAGTTTTTGTGTTTGCTTATGCTATGCCACAAACTTTCAATAAAGGATTATCATATATTGTAACTAGTATTGTGTACTTTTAACATTACAGTTTGTCATTATATTGCTGTGAAATATATTAATAAAAATTTTGATGTGTGGGTTTCATAGTAGGAAGGTTGAGCTCTGTTAGGGAATTCTGGCTGTGAATTGTGTAATGTTCTAGCTCTAATGAAGCTAAGTTCTCATAGTACTCTATTTCAAAGATTGTTATTGCAGAGAGCACAGAGAGGGATGGGCTAACTTAACATCTGTTGTAAAATATGTCTGAGAGCTAACAAAGTAAAGAAGAGAGTATAGAGAAATTGCACTTAAGAGTAAGGGAATATAGTTTGGTGGCAGAACACTACTTAATGAAAAGAAATAATTGCCTTTATTGTATAATGAAATATCTTTTTTCACATTGCAACTATTTATATATATATTTTTTGTATTTCAGGTATACAACATAATACTTTGACATACATATGTATGTAGAGGAATCATTACTATAGTCAAGCAAATTAGCATGTTCATCATCTCACATAGTTTTCTATTTTTGTGTGTATGGTAAGAACACCTAAAATGTATTCTATTAGAAAATTTCTATTATAAAACACAATATTATCAAATACACAGTACTCACACTCCACATAAGATGTCTATATTTCTTCTTCCTTCATAATTGCAAATTTGGGCTCCTTTGGCTTCCATCCTCTCACTCACCCTGGTAACCACTGGTCAGTGTTTCTACACATTTTATTTATTTTAGATTATACACATACATGAAATTGTGCAATATTTTATATATAAATGTCTTTTGTTTGGCATGCAAGACATTGGATCATTAGAAAAACCTTTATGCAAATATGAAGGTAGCATCAAAATGAAATTAAATTTAAAAATAAGTTTAGTTTTTTCTCTAAAATAGACATCTGAGGATGCTGGCAAAGAACAATTAATAAAAATTATTTACACAAACAAATAATTCCAGGCAGTTAAAGAAATAATTTTTATTATTTTTAGAAAACTATGATGTAAAAATATAAATATTTACAACACAAAATCAACATGAGATTTCACATCTTTGATCATAATTTGAACTGTTATTTTCCCTATTCTTCATAGTTTTTGTAAATATTTCAAACCACATTACAAATTTAACTAAATTTATATCAGATTTTATACAAAGGTACCTGAAAAGATTCTCATTGCAAGCTTGGTAGAGTTTGCATGTTGTTTGTCACTTTTTTGGTAGCAGGATACACTACATTGAGTTAGACAAAGTAAAATTATTCTACGAGATAATTGCTTTCAGATGTGACAGCTCTTGGCACTCTTGGTTGTTTGTAATCCAATTTTCTAGACTTTTGTTAATATAAAATCCATCTTATTTCAATTGCCTCTATGCACATAAATTTATAAGCATTAGTAGTTGCAGTAGATATACACTGTTTATTTGAAAAAAAATGAGATTATTATCAATAGGTAGCAAAATATGTGGAATGACATGAGGAAAAAAAAAAAAAAGCTTGATCAGTACTTGAGACTAATGCCAAGAAGTATGTGACAAATTTGAAGTGAATTCCCTAAAACAAATATCTGAATTGATGATATTACAAGTGACTATTTGGAGGTCATAATAAGAATACAATTTTAGGTAAAGAAACTTGAGTGAAGAGACCATGAATGGTATTAAAATAAATTAAAATGAGACTTGGTTTAAAGAATCCCTGAGTACACAAAGCCAGTTAGATCCCATAAGTGACCTTAACCTTACTTGATTTTCAAACATAAGACAAACTTGAGCTTTTTGTTATTAATTCCTTCATTAAAAAATTAGAACTTAAGCTCAACCAATCATAAACAGCCAACAAACATAATTATATAACTAGCAACATTCCAGGGAGATAAAACAAATAAGGCAACTCTATAAATATGATCAATGGAATATTTTCTTTTACCATATAATTTCCCTAAAAAAAACCCTCCAGTTGAGTTATACAGCTCCCTGACTCATGAATCTCTATTTGCGCAAATAAACTCTTCAAAATTGTAATGAGAATTGCCTTTAAAATAGTGCTAATTTCACCCATATTCCCAAGCAGCATAAAATGTTCTCCTGAATATCTTATTCAGATGAACCAAAAAAGAGCCTCATATGATGTGGATGATATTTTCTGGGAAAATGCCTTTTCCACAGTGACTACAAAAGGACCAGCCGGGTTTTGCACTGCATGGCATTTCATGAAACAGTGTGGACACCCAAATCAAGAAAATTTCAGTTTCAGGAAAACAGGGGTAATCTGTCTCTCCGAAAATTACATTCAGATGCTGAGTCCACAGGTGGGAGCCCATGCATGGAACAAACACATGGTACAAAGTGTGGGGCTGGAATAATCATATTTAGCCATGTGCAAGGTAATATCCAAGAAGGAAAAAATAAAAGTCTTCTAGAATCAACGATTTGAAGACATATGGAGAGTAGCTGTGGCCTGAAAGGATGCCTATTAGATTGCTTGTATGCATTGTATCTTCTATGCATGGTGTTCTATTAATTCTTTATGCCCTACCTGTCCCATTTAAAAGCCTTAATTTTTTGCAGTGTTTGCCTGAATCCATCACTTGTATGTGTATAGCATTCATGCAGAGAATTAGGGGAGCTTTTGCTCTGGGTATCTACTTTATCAAAATTTCCTAGATTTCTTATTTTCTCCATCCAGAAAAAATATTGGGATTCCTACCATAGTTTTAGTTTATTAGTGTGCTTGATGAATTGGCTTCCTTCCACTATTTGAAAATGCATAAAAAAGAAAATGCAAACCAGCAGTCACTGATTAAAGTTTTGACTCTCCTTAGCACTCTGCCTCTTTATGTTTATATTACAGAATTTTCAGGAAGTTGCCTTTTTGAAAAAATAAAATTTCTAATTTTATCCATAAAAGAACAGCTTTATCATCAGGATAATCTGTATAAGAGAGCAAAGATCCATACTAGAAGCAGAAACATTCATCTTTAAAACCATACTGGTATGTTTGGTCTCATATTTTTAGGATTAAATGACACGCATTAAATATGCACCTTTAAAATTCTTTTCCTTCAAGAACATTTCCTGACTTTATTCTCCTTTCAACATTTTACAAAATTTCTCATGGATACTGTATATTAACAAACAATAAGTTTTGCCACCTTAAAAATACCTGCTTTCTCTCATAGCTTTACATTCAATTTCCTGATTATATATGAGATTATTTGATCAGTTATTCCTATCACTTTTTTAGCATATTAATCTATGATTCTGTTCTTTGTACTTTTGGAAATCTCAGAGAGTTTAGTAAAAAATGTTTGTCAATGCATGGCAAATAATCAAAACTATGTACTAGTTATTTTTCTTCATGTTTTAAAACAATTTATTTCTATTTCCTTTTGTCTCTGAACCTCTGCTTTCTTTTCTTTTTTTTTGAGAATTTTTTAATATTTACTTTTTAGTTTTCGGTGGACACAACATCTTTATTTTATTTTTATGTGTCGCTGAAGATCGAAGCCAGTGACCCACACATGCCAGGCAAGCGCGTTACCACTTGAGCCACATCCCCAGCCCCTCTCTACTGTCTTTTCTATGCTTTATTTTTTTTTTTCAGGGATTTCACCCCCTGT